>NC_034603.1:5062058-5094940 GCF_900095145.1 Mus pahari | reverse complement strand
GTGTGTGTGTGTGTGTGTGTGTGTGTGTGTTCCATGCCTCAGGTATCAGACCTCACCATCTATCTCCTTTGAGACAGCTTCTTTGGATGTCCGCCACTATGTGCGCTAGGCTAGTTGCCCCAAGAGTTTCTGGGGATTCTCTTTTCATGGCCTCCCATATCACCAAAGAAGGGCTCTGAAGGACACGATTGTGTCTGACATACATAACTTCTGGGGATCTGAATCCAGATTCTTATGCCTACACAGCAAATACTTGACCCATTGAGCTGTCTCCCCGGCAACCATTTTTGATTGACATACAATAATAGCACAAATGTATGGGATACAGTGTTGTTCTTCAGTATCCTGTGTGATGATCAAACCTGGGTTGTTAGCATCCCTGCCACCTAAGACAGCAGGTGAAACATCTGAATGTTTTCTCTGTGACAAAACATCCCAGAGACTAGTCTTCAACGGGGAGCATGCTTTACTCTTGACTATAATTATTCAGCTGTGCAGCAGAACCCCAAAACTTTGCCTTCCCATGTCTGTGTCCACTGGCCAAATTCTCCCTGTCTCCCACCAGCATAGCCTCTGGTAACTCTTATTGTATCTTCCACTTCTGCAAGAATATCTGGGTTGTTTGTTGCTTGCTTGCTTTAGAGGACCTGGGCCTTTAAATTTTACCAGGAAATGGAATAAAAACTTGTCACAACCAGAATCAGCCTTGAGTGTATTATCTCTCCCACTGCAATATCAGATAATTCCGGGGATAATTCTATCCCTTGTCTACTTGGCTTTTCTAACCTCAATCCTCTTTGCTCCCTAATTGATGCATATTGATAAGGAAAAACTAAAGTGCAGCATTTGTTTGTGACTAATAACACCGGGGCATTCTATTCAGTCCCAACTATTATCTCTGGTTTTGTGGTTTTCGGTCACTGTAGATGTGGAGACTTTGGCTGCAAAGCCTACCTCATAGATGCAGAGTCCCTGAGGCTAGAATGGGCAGGTACTGATGGCTGTTTCGCCTTCCTCTCTTTCAGGCCCTCCAAACCACCACAGCCAGTCAACACTGAGGCCCCCTCTGCCGCCCCCTCATAACCACACCCTGTCCCACCACCACTCCTCGGCCAACTCCCTCAACAGGAACTCACTGACCAATCGGCGGAGTCAAATCCACGCCCCAGCTCCTGCACCCAACGACCTGGCCACCACCCCAGAGTCTGTTCAGCTCCAGGACAGCTGGGTGCTGAACAGTAACGTCCCACTGGAGACTCGGTAAGTCCTTGTTCCCCATGCTAAGTCACCAGAGTCACATGGCTCAGGGTGGCTCTGAGTTCTGGTTGGAGAGACATTGCCTGCATAAGGAGACAAGCTGAACGCCTCCTTATCCCTTGGTAATTTGACCCTGGACAATAGGTTGATCAGTATTTCTTTGTTCACATGTGTCTCCTTTTAATGCTTGTTGACTTTCTTAGACAGCTCTTGTGTACCCAACTAATAGAATTAGCATAACATATTTTTACTCAAAGGCTCATGGGAAATGTGCTTATAAGGGTATATTGACTGAATGCTGCTGATAAATTATGCATTTGGCCTTTCTTGAAGTAATAAATGAAGACTCATTTGAAATTAAGTGTTTGGGGAGACCTTGAAAACAATCCCCGATTCCAGACTGACAGAAGTCTAATTTTAATTTATATTTCATCCAACCTGCTGGCCCACTTTACTCCCTCCTGTACACACTAACAGCTTGATGGCTCTGGGGCAAACAGAGATGTGGAAAAAACAAGCAGCGGAACAGGGAGGGACTTGTGTTAGGAAGGAAGAATCTGGGAATTATCATCCCTGGGTCTGGCTTTGTTTTTGTTTTCCTGTGTTCTTTCCTTCACCCACTTTCATTTCTGGCCTTCTAAAAACCACACATTCCTCCCTCAGGAGGCTTAAAGAGGACCCTGGGGACAGTGTGGTAGACATGCCTGCAATGGACAAAGAAGGCCAAAAGTAGGTTTGTCTGATGCTGCAGGGCCTTGTGATTCCATCCCCAGACATCTTCTTGGTCTTCTTTCAGTTGTCTGCTTATCTGAAAAAGCCACAGAGGCATCCATTTGTATGGACGCTTCCAAAAATGCTCAACTCAGTTTTAAAGCTTTAATCATTTGGGTTTGAATAAGAGAAATAATCTGCAGTGTTTCTGGAAATGGCCGGTGGATTTTCTGCCCACAACTGGAAGCAATCTAGAAAGCTGTAACATTTGGATTAGTTGAGTATCTGTGATTTCTTTAAAGTTGAAAACAGTAAGACCCTGTGCATTGGTGTATGGTACATGCTCGCCAATGCACTCACACTCGCCTCTAATTTCATTTTATGGCATGGTTTTCATCTATACCTACAACCCTAATTGCAAAGCTTGAAAGATGTCAAGGCAGTAAAATCATACCAATGGATTATACAAAACAGATAATTACTAACATCTGCCCTAATGCAGCAATCTCCCAGCAGCCATGCCAGAAGCTACTGGTCAAACAAACTAGAAGACATTTTCTGTTCTGCCTCCTTGTGTTTAGGAAGCACTTGGGAGTTTGTTATCGCCCTCGTTTTATGTTAGTAGGTGATTATTTATGAGAAGGGGTTTCTGGGTAGAAAGAGCAGAAAGGGGGACGAGGCTGTATGACTACCTTGTTGACGTTGGAATGAAACCTTTATTCTGCATTACTTATGTACGCTAATATGTAGTTTCTATGTAAATTGATACATTCAAACATTACCTCAGGGGAACCAGGAAGTTATCAAATGAGGTCTAAACAGATGATTATTATTTCTTCTTCAAAGATACAGTCAAGATTAAAGTCCTGCAATCGGTCTCTGATGTCACAGAGACAATAAGTTACGAGGGGATCTCATGGATCCCGAGAGATCTCCACACAGTACGGGAGGTAGATACCTGTTCAGGTGAACAGTCTGTATCTTTCACATTAAATCATCCAATTTACAGGGCTAGATCCATCAGTCTGCTACTTGAAAGTAGTCTCCCCCTTGGTTATAAGAACATATATAAAGGCATGTATTGATACACAGATGTATATGCACGTAAAACATTCAGACACATAAAAAATAAGATATGAATATTTTAAAGGGACATATATAAATATATCTCCCAGCTTCTGATGAGATCAGTTGGTTTCCCAGGAGGCTTGTTTTGAAGGACCACTTCTAAGAAAATGCCCCCCTGCTGAGCACGCAGTTGAAAGGACCCACAAAAGCAGTGGGTCACTTTGCCACTGTCTGGAGGTAATCTCCCTCAGCTCTCTGCTCTCTAGAGTGCTTCTGCTGAGCCCTTCAACAAGTAACATTTCTCCAAGGACTGGTCGTCTTCAGTGATGTGCTTGGGAAAGGAGAATCAAAGATGAACTCTGCACATAGACAGCATCTCCAAACCCTTGAAGTCTATCTGAAAGAAAAGACAAGTGAGAGTGGCGCCTGCATGTTCTTTGATCAGTGTGTTCAAGATCCAAAAGATTAAGGAACGAGAGTATCTGGTCCAGGACTGGGGCAACTCCCAGAAATCAAGCCAAATTTCAGCCTTCACACATCAGAGCACAGAGAGCTTGGGCAGACAGTGGGGTTGCACATGAAAACTTTAGCAATAGTCCACAGCACTTTTAGAATCTCTTTTTCTTCTGGCATGGGAGTGTAGCTCAATGACTGAGGACTAACCTTGTATATGTGAAGCTCTGAGTTCAGTCCCTAGCGCTGACAGAAAGAACCGCCTGGGGAGATGGCTCATTGCTACAGAGCTTACTGCATAAACATGAGGGCCTGAATTTAAATCCCCTACGTTCATGTAAAAGCTAGGCACAGTAGCACATATCTACAACCTCAGCACTGGGGGGTGGGGTATGGGAGGAGGTGAGAGGACCCTTGAAACTCATTGACCAGGCAGCCTAGTTAACAATGAATCCCAGGTTTCAAAAGCTGTGGTAAAGAGCAGTTAAGAAAAATACCCAACATCAACCTCTGGCTTCTACCCACAATTATATTATATGTGCACACATGCATGCACACACACAGGAATACATATATACATACATACTTACATACATACATACATACATACATACAAAATTAAATTAAATAAGTAACATGAATTTACATAACATATAATTTCAGCACAACTGTGGTTTCATTAGCTCAGCCTTTATAAAAAGAAGGGAAAAGGAGGCTTTAAAACATAACACATTGATTTAAAACAATGTTAATCTTTCTCTCTTGTTATCAGTTAGGTATTGAATTCCCAAGAGTAATGGTGGAGATTAGGTAGGTCATGAATAAGATGTACATATGCCTCTCCAAGCTCACACACAACCCAAAGAAGGAGGAAACACATAAGTATATCTGCATATGCTGATAGATACCACACCTCTTTAATAATAAATTAGATTCAGTTCATCACGTGATAGAGAAAGAGCCATTAAAGGCACAGTGTTCGGAAGGCTGATTGTGAAGCAGCCACAAACTGAGAACCCCAAGTGGAAATTTACTAATAGCTTCATAACTTCCCCCTCATCCTCTGCAACTTCTGGGAGTGACAGACGAGCTCCTACTCTGGAGGTAATGAACAGGCATTCTGCCATCCCCAGCGATGCTCTGCCAAATCCCAGTGTTTTTTATAAACCTGTGGGGCTAGGTCCTTGCCTTTCAGCATTGTGTGTTGATGTCCCTACCAGACTTAAAGAGGCCTGCAAAGTGATCCTTAAATCATCTGATATTTCTTCAGTTTGTCTTGCAATATAAAGAATTGAAAAAAAACTGGTTACAGAGCCATAGACATACATGACATGGGAAAGAGAAGTAGAGCCAGGGAAATGGCTCAATCAGCAAAGAGTTTGCTATGCAAACACAAAGACCTGAGTTCATGGAAAAGCCAAGCACAGCAGCTAGTGCTTGTAATTCTGGCACTGGAGAATGAGAGACAGGCAGATCCCGGGAGCTCATTGTCCAACTGATCTAGCCATCTTCATGAATTCCAGGTTCAATGAGAGTCTCAAAGCATAAGGTAAAGAATGTAACTCCTGACTTACACACACAAACGCACACACACACACACACACACACACACACACACACACACCAGTTAGGAAAGCATTCAAATATAGGACTGAACACATGGAAATCACATAAATTTCTATGTGCTCTATATAAATGTTAATTCCATTAGAGCACAATGCATGTAAATTTCCACAACTGAAGTCAGTTTACCTATGTGCTATAATAGGCAGGCATTCTACCAACTTGGTCATACCCCCAATGCCATAAGTCATAGTATATCCACAAAACTTAAGTACTTGATAGAGGACCACTGTACAAGGCAGCCTGTACAATAAGTTACCACCCTCCATCCTCCTCCTGTATAGAATCAAGTCCCGACATGCTTCCTGCCTGCTGTCTTCTGTCACCTGCCTAGCCCTTCTCTGCAGAGAGAGCCAAGGTCAGGAATCTTCCTAGTCGGCAGCTTCTCGGGAAGTGTCAGAAATCAGCTTCTTTTGTCTAAAACCGTAGCGTTATCTTGGTGGCAGAGTCCAACTTTCCCTCTGTATTTTGCTGAGACGAGCTCCTTCAAATCTGTCTGCGTAGCAGGTGACCGGGGAGAATCACTAAGCAGTGTAGAACTTCCCAGATTCTGAAACTCCAGAAACCCTGACTTTAATCATCCACATTGTCAAGTTATAAGCAAGTCTTGCAGGTTGCTTTACAAGATGGCCACCCATAATTCATTCTAGAACTACTTATGAGAAGGCCTACTATGTGCCAGACATTGAGAACACACACACACACGCACACACACGCACACACATTCACACATTATCAAGCCTTGCCTGTGCAGAAATGCTAGACAGGATGAGGCAGAGCACCCACAAGTGAATAAGTGGCCGTGAGAGAAACAGAGAAGTCAGACCCATGACAAATGGGCATCAGTAAGGCTTAAAGAGAGTTCTAGGACTAGGGAGATTGGCTTAGTGCAGAAAAGCATTAACTATACAAGTCAGACAACCTGATCCCCAAAACCCACCAAGCCAAACAGCCACAAGCACCTGTAATCCCACCACACCGGTGGGAAATGGGAAGCAGGGACAAGAAATCTCCAGAAGCTATTGGGCCAGCTAAACCATCTTACACAACTGTAAAGGGAACTGTGTCCCAAAACAAGGTAGAGAGCAGAGGAAAGACGCTTGAAGCTTATCTTCCTCAACCCATATGCATACAACACATACACACACACACACACACACACACACACACACACACACACACAAGAGGAGGAGATGGGGAGGGGGGAAAGGAAGGAGGGAGTTGGAGGGAAGGGAGGGAGGGGGAAGCACTAGCCAGGGAAAGAAAAGAGGCTAGAAAAGAAAGCAAGGGCATAATGAACTGGACTTTGAACTATGATAAAGATTTGCTCTACACAGTCATAAATGTCTTAAATAACAACTTTCCCTTTTCAGAAATGTTTCCTTGCCGTTTAGCTTTATACATGTGCCACTCAATCCCTTAAGCCTTCATGTTCTTATTTTTATTTGAAATTCAGGGAACATTGGAGTGAGTGGGACAGGACGATCACAAGTCTGAGGTCATCCGGGTTACTTAGAGATGCTGTTGGATTGAATGAATGAATGGACAATTGCATTAATGAGATCTGAAACTCAGAATATTAAGTTGCACATCACCCAGCAGCAAACGGCAAAGTTTGGATTTGAACTTGTGTTTACCTGACTCCAAATGGCGTGTCCCTAACCTCCATATTTGGAACTAGAGAAGGTATTTACCCTAATAGAAAACAGAAAATTAACTTACCTCATCCAAGGAGAGGGTAAAATCAATGCATTATGAGTGACATAAGATAAAAAATGATCTATGGATATTATTGGATATAGACTGAGTGGTTGCCAAAGTCATAAGCTGATCATGATATAAGGAGCTCTTCAAAGCATCCCCAGGTATTGGATTTCTCTATCTCCCAGAAGAGCTGATAAGCAACACGCTTTGTGACATCACATCTCTTACAAAGAGTAAGAGTTCTCCTTCTCCTATTGCAGCTCCACCACCAGCCCCTCTGATACCCAGGCCCAAGAAAACTTTGAATTCCAACTTTACTTTTATCTAGTGCCTTCCTGCATGTGGCTCCTGGCACTGAGTTGGGTCACTAATTCCCTTTGTCCTTTTTAAGTGAAGATTCTGCCTCTCCTTTCATGCCCCCATAATGGCTGCCGATGGCTTAGTGCTGTCACGTCTCTTCTAATAAAACTCTTGTGAGCGATAATTTGTCTCGGCTTACCTTCTACTAAACCGCCTAAAATACCTTTATGATTTTGTCAACACCATAAATTGGTGGCAACTTGGCATGGTGAACTAGACGCCTCCCTAGGCCTTGGTGACTGAAGCATGGGCTGCAGGAAAGCCGGGTTCCAGGGGTCGCTTTGTGCTCTGCATGCTAGTGTCACAGTTTTCATGCTTTCCATTCGGAACAGAACTTTGCCACATGGGTAGGAAGCAGCCCCATGGCTACAGGTATCATGGCTGTTCACTTGGTCAGCCTGTTGTCCTTTGAGCAGGAAGCCAGGGCAGGGGCTCTGAGAGATGAACACACGGAGCTTAATAAGTGCGTTCAAGAAGTCTTAATCCTAAGATCAGAAAACCTCATACTTTCCTGTCTTCAAGACAAAGTCATCCTGGCCTGATTTGGGTGTTTTGTTAGTAGTGTGTACTTGGGAACTGGGATGCAAGACCTTTTAGTAAATAAGGTTTTCTCAGAGAAGCAGACAGATTGTTGAAACATCCCCACCCTGCTGCGTCCAAAGGCTATTCCAAACTTGTTCTCAGATTGATTTTTCTACCGAAGGATTAATTTTCTGACAGCGTCACTGACATGCTTGATCTTGAGAATATTAAACCAAGGTAACCTGTTTGTTCCCCCCCCACACACACACACACACCTCTTCCTAATGTTTTCAAGTAAGGTTTAAAAGTAGAATTCATTCCCAGTGAACCAAATGCATTGAAGCGCTTTTCAAATCAATAGGTGGCTTGATTCTCCATACTGCTAAACATTATGCCCCTCTAAATTCTCATCAGAGGCAACATGGAAATTAATGAGACCTCGAGGTTAGCCTTTCAAGCTCAGCCTTATTTTATAGCTTTACCTTGCCTTTTTGACACCATGATCCCGCCTGGCCACCAACAGCATTTCACGTCGCACTGCACTTTAATTTTGCTGTTTTGTTAGTCTTCCTTGGAAACTGGCAGCTTATTAATCTCAATAACAGAGCTGCTCAATAGGCAAGCTTGCCAGTGAGAAACCAGGCCATGGCTTTCTTGTTTGCCCCACCTTTATCAGATGGAAGCAAGGGGGCTGGTACTTGGATGGAGGTGAGAGAGGGTATAAAGAGGGGGGAGCAGTTGTGTGGGGGGTGGGCAGGAGGGGAAACGTATCTCAAACCCCACATCACTTTCTGACAATTGGCAGGAAAATAAAGAGCACCTCGTCTAATCCACTGCTCTGCAATTTATGGCTTGTGGTGTTAAACACACTCAGACCCATTAATAAGAAAATAAATAACGTGTCGTGACATGCGTGCAAATTACAAGGTGCAATAAGAATGGTGCAAGCATTACATCTTACTTGAGACCTCTCTATAGCCTACGTTCGGCGCGGTTTGCAAATGTTGAAGGCAGAGGTACCCAAGGAGAAGCTGTCCTTTTATAATTTGGTCCCCTTCTGTAAAATTAAAAAGTGCTAAGTTGACTAAAGCTTTGAACTTCTTGCTTGCAAGTCGCCAGAGTTAAGCCTCCAGGTACAAAGAACTCTTTTTATTTTTTATAAAAATTCATCCCTCCACAGCACATGCTTTGGGGACCCAATTAAGGATGGAGGCCACCTCGTGGTCGTGCCTTGGAAGAGCAAGACTCTGCGCCAAGTCTGTGTAAATGTTGAAGACTCTTGGGTTAAGTTCACAGTTTAAAAAAACCAAATATTTCCATCTCTCTCTGTGCTCCTTCACCCACTCAGCTAATATCCACTGTCACTCCCTTGGGGCATTTCCTGAAGGCTTCCCCCGGGTTGTTTTCTCAGGCTCAGATGGGGAGAGGCTCACAGAAGTCAGGCAAGGCATTTATAGTTCTCCCAGGCAGGGGAAATGGGCTCTGTAACGTTTTTGAGGGCTCCTTTGATTTATTGGCCTTAGCTTTACTTGCTTCTGTGGGTTGGGATCTTGTGTCCTTAGGATTGCAATCCATCACCAGGTACAGGCTCATCATGTCCACCTGGAGCTGCGTACTCTAGTATATTCTATGAGTGTGTTTAGGAAACTCTCCTCAGGTAACTTCATTGCCTCCAAGTCCCACCAATCAATATGGGGTTCATCTCACAGCCCGTTTGTGAATTATTCTCCTTTAGAAGCCCAAACACAGAAGGTTTACCCTTGAACTTGTTAGGTATGTTTAAATCACTTGTTGGATTACTTCTGGCTCATAGTAACTAATACAAGACAGCAAACATCCTCTCCAAGTTTCTGCCATCAATACTTTAATCATGCGTGCATATAATTTGTTAAAATGATTATAACTTGAATGATTATCAGGAATCCTGCTAAGTTCTTGTAATGATTATTTTCATTTCCCACCAACCTAGGTGCCCCTTACCCTACTTAGAAACACATATTGAGGGCATAGGAGGCTCATTTAAGGACCCATTGGATGGGTCCTTAAGGAAAGCATGTCTGCCCCTAGCCCCACCATCCCCAACTCAGTAAGATAAATGGAAAACCATAAAGGTTCTTAAGATTGAGACAGCGCTATGTGGATGTAGTATTCTGGACACTCTGGGCCTCAGAGGAGGAGTCTTCCCTCTCAGTGTGTCCCAGAGCAGGATGCTGAAGGCACCAAGTTCAACCTTCCAGCATCTTCACCACGGTCTAGATGAGGAGAAAGTGGACCCAATAGAAAGCTTCCTGCTTCCAAAACCACCAGATGCTCTTTGGGCTCTTTTTTCAGACAGACTCCTGTTAGAAATGACTCATTTGTGCCAAGCATTGGCTTGGGTGCTTTACATCAGTTGCCTGAGACAAAGCCCCACGGGACAGATGTCCTTGTCTCCTGTCAGCATACCAGGCAAAAGAAATGTGAGGTGTAAAGTCTGGGGGAAAAAAAGAGTCAAGGTCCTAAGCAGACTGGACTGGGGTACTTACATTGGACATTAGGCATCTGTCACAGCCTGTCTTGTCTGTGTTTCTGAACATAGTCCCTAGAGGACACCACTTTGCTGGCATCACTCCAGGCCCTGTGAGCTATCTCTATACTTACAGTTGAGACGCCTCATTGAAAAAGGAGGCTCTTCTTCCTAGACTTGTGCTTTGTTTGTCTCTTTATGACAAGGTCTCACTCTGTAGGCTAAACTGGCCTGCAACTCGGTTTCCGAAGTACAGTATCTACAACACAGGTCACTTCCGCTGCTCCTACCTCCTACTAGCTATTTCTAATTTTCAAGTCCACTCTCTTGACGGAGGCCCGTAAAGCCCAGCTGGGATCACACCCAGCAGTACTGACCCCCGGAATTAGAGAACAGAGGACACTGATTGGCTAGGCAGAATCACGGGCCCACACAGAGCCTGATTTGGAAAGGATATCACATATCCCGTAGCCAAACATCATACCAGTAAGAGGATGTAAAAGTGAAATCGTCCAACCAAAAGCTCCAGATCAAGCCCAGTCGCAGTCAGTGCTACTTTGCTCACTACCAACCAATCTTCCCTTATAGCCTGGGCGTAATTATTTTCACTTTTGGGTAGAGAGTATAGTGGCCAGGGTAGGAGGTGGAGGAATTTCAGGGCACTGAGTTGGCTTGCTTGCCTGGGCACAGAAGGAGGTTTGCAACTGAATTCAATGAAAGAGAAAGAGTCGGTGGTTCCACTGACTGACTCCCTCCCACCCACTTCTGATTCATCACCCTCTCTGGTTCACTTCTCAAACGTCCCATGACTTTACCTTTGAGTTCACTGTGGCTACTTAATGCATTTTAACTTTTATTAGTCTCCTGATGTCTCTTTTAAGCTATCACCGTCTTTCCGGCAAAAGTGCTTGGATTCCACATTTTCTAATTAAAACATGCTCACTTATCGTCTCCCTAACCAGTGCTCTTTATGAGGGCTCATGATGAGAAAGTTAACTCAAACCATCTTGATACATTTCCCACCTCCTGGAAATGGCAGGGGAAGCAGTCTTACCTATGGGAAGTGGAATTACTTTGAAGATTGGGGGGGGGGTGTTGCTTCTTAATAAAACCATGAATGAAAACCAATGAACTCCATGCTTATGCTCACGATGTTCTTGGTAATGTGTTTGATCCTGCTTGTGAAAATCTTGAGTAGGATGTCTTGCAGAGGTCAGTCGGCTCCCTAATGGACCATAATAGATGCAACATCAAAATTGTTCGATGTTTAATTAGATAAAAACTCTCATCATAAAATGCAGCGTGGCCTAATGTTGTTACCAGTGCTGTTCCTTGGTCCTCGTATCCCTGAAAACCAATTCAGAATTATGGGAAATGATAAGGCTAAAGTAGAGAGGAAGATAGCAAGCACATGTAAACTCTCTAAGAACTTCAAGGTAATAGTGCGTGTGATGGTGACATAGGCGGGCAAAAGAGGTAGGTAGGTCCCACTCAGTATGTGCCTGGGTAATTTGGTCTCTGTATTGTCTTCATTGCTCCCCTTGAATTTAGAATTATAAGAACAATATCAAGATGAGGTCCTCTTTGGGTCCATCTTCAAAATTATATGTTGTTTCATTCAGAGGAAAGGGTAAAATTCTTCATCAAGCTAAAGTGGACAGATTACTTCAAACTAAAGGGGGAACAGAGAAGGAGATTGGAAAAGAGGCAGGACTGGGGTGAGATTTGAGATGGTATGAGAATGAAGAAGAGGATGGGAATGGAAATAGGATGACGTTTTGGAAGAACATGAAGATACGAATAAGGACTGGGATAAGTATAGGAATGGAGTTGAACATGAGAATTGATAAGCATGGGGATGAAGATAAGGACATAGATGTAGATAAGATGAGGACATGGATGTAGGGATGGAGATGAGGAAGGACACGGCTATAGATAAGATGGGGATGGAGATAAAAATGGAGCTCTTCCCAAAATTCCTATTTTCCTACAGAATGGTGGACATAGGTTCCTATTTATCACACAAAATTCTCTTTACCTCTACTTGCTCTGCAAAAGAAATGTCAAAAAGAATTTAAAGAAGAAGAAAAAAGAAATCCCAGCCGCAACAAATTTTCAGTTATTTTATTACAAAATGTAGATATTCTTTTTATAAAAAAATATTCAATTATTGGAAAGATGGGAAGTGCATCAAAGTAATCTCTGCTTCGCAATTTCTATTTCCAAGAAAATACCACTTGAAGGTTTATTATTTCAAGCCTCCAAAGATGTTTATGAATGTCTAAGCATATATTTTAATAGAAATGGAAGCATATACATTGCACTTAGTAAGTTCCATTTTAACTTAATGAGATATTGTGGAAGTCTTTTCAGGTAATTTTATGTAGACCTACTTCATTCCCTTTTTTAAGGTCTCTGTAATATCCCATAATGCCCTAATTTATTTAACCAATGTCTTCTTGATGGACACTTAGATTGCTTTCAGATCTGTGCTATTACAAACAGAACTGGAATGAGGAGTCCTGTGTATGTACCTTTCTTTGCATACTTATATGATTATGTTCAAAAGTTAAATTCCAGGAAGTGAAATTGCTAGATCAAAGGGTATATATAATATGCATTTTGAAGTTCGGTAGACTGTGCCAAATTGTGCCCATTTCAATTCAGATGTTATGATCTCTCTTTAAAGACCCACATTTCTCTGATGGACTTAGAATAAGAATCCCCCAAATTTATGGAGTTAAGAAAGGAAGGAGAGAATTTTATAATTTCATTCTGAAGGAATACACCTTCCTTCTCTGTATTTTTCCCCCTGGGAGGGGTGGTTAGAGGGACAAATTGAACCCAGGACCTCCTACTTGATAGGTAAGCTCTTTATCATACTCCCCGGTCCATGCCCCACCCCCTTACTTTCCCTGCACAGCATTGGAAAAGGCATCCTAGGAGCTAGGTCTGATTTGTGGTCCTTCCTTAGTACTAACCTTTTACTAGCAGCTGTGGTGCAATGTGGCTGTGAATCCACACACCTCCTGTTCGATGCCCCCTGTTTGCTCATGTATAATTTGAAATTATTTTAAATTTGCCCCCTCTCCTTATCTGCCTGTGCCTCCATCTACTCGGTGAGGGATGTTAGAAGACTATCTGAGTGAACTGACTTAGTCAAGTCTCTGCAACCCTGAGAGAAATTCCTGGTACCGCAGTGTGATTTTCTTTTCAAGCCATTACAGGAGAGCAGGTGATCAAGGGCTTGAAAATCCAGTAAAAGAAGATGGCCTCCTTTATGGGATAAGTATGTGAGGGCTCAACCTATAAAATTTCCTCAGGCCCAACTTATATAGTTATTTTTGTCTAAAATCCTGATTTTATGCTAAGTAAGGATTTTTTTCACCTACCATTGATAATCTCATTATCTGGCATGTCCATGAGACTTTAGCTTAATTCAGCCAACATTTTGGAGGTTCTGGGAACCATATGACAAGCATCTACCCTCTCTCACTGTAAACTCTAACTAGTGGGGAAAGGTAAGAACACGATCATCCATACTGAAATGGAATGGTGTACCTACATGTCATTTCAGAAGGCTCTGTGGTAACAGAGGCACACACAGGCAGCATCTTAGGGAAGCCTGGGCTGCAGAGATTAGTGTCCAGCTTTCAATTTAATTGAAGAGCGAGAGTCTCCCCACCTAAATGGCATCTCCAGCCAGAGAGATAGCATTTGGGTAGGATGGACCAAGTCTTAGGAGACAAAAGGTACAGAGACTACATGACCACATCTGAGGCTCAGACACACTCTGTTGGATAAGGAAACTGGTGTGTTGCAGTCAGATTGGCCACACGAAGAACGAGCTTGATTGACCTATGAAGGAAAGGAGTGATAGAAATATTGACGCTAACTGGGAATCCCATCTTTGACAAAGGCAGGCAGGAAGAAGGCGTAAAGAAGAGGGAGGAAAGGGGGAAGGAAACAGCGAGGGCAAGAAAAAAAAAAAAAAAAAGCAAGCATCGTTGAAGGACGCAGCGCGTGGGACTCGTGAGCAATTATCTCCACAACAGCAATGGCTAACAATTATTCTGAGGGTCTACTCAATGTCAAGCATGTGCTAAGCCCCATTTAATCCTCTCAATATCTCTAAATATTTGCACTTGAGCAAACTAAGATGCAACACTTAAAGTCTGCGCAGGTTATAGTAGGAATCACCAGTCTCTGAACCCCATACATTGATGATGCTTACCCACTAGACACTGCCTTCCTCAGACTCCCCTACTCAGTGGATGCAGTACAAGCCTGCTGCCAACCGGTTCCCACTCCCTTCTCCCAGTTCTTCACCTTGCTACCATGAAAGGCAGGCATTGCCCTTCACATAACTGCTTAACGCTCTGGTGTAGCAAAACCTAAGAGTTAGAAAGAACCCCAGTTCAAGTGCAAGCCTTTGAGGATTCAGCAGAGAGGGCTCCCCTCCACACCAGACTTGCCTTTAAGTTTTACTTAATCCTGCCAGTTGCAAAGAAAGTGCCTGCAGGCGGGCACCTGCCTCTCAGTCTAACAACCCACCTCCCTGTCAGGTGGCTTTCGATTCACCATGCCTTGGCATGTCCACCCGCATCTTCGTCAAGATCTGCAAGATGGCACTGACAAGCTTTTCAGGTACTTAAGGCAAACATGCATGACAGTCTTCCTTGACACTTGAGTGTTTTAAGAAGCCTCACCCCAGCATCGTAGGAAACCCAGCACTAAAGAAATCAGGTTCCTTTTAAAGAAGCCATGTTTTCACAGCCTCTTCCTTGATGCTTGTTCTATGGCTAGGATGCTGCAGGATCCAGCTGAGACTGTATAAAGCACCAGAGTTGTACTTTCGTATTGATGCTAAATCTTGATCACCTTATTGAGGGGCACTTTTTTTTTTCTTTGAGAACTGCAGTGTGTGGATCTGTTTGGCACATTGTCAGCGAGTATGTGGCTGGCCTACAAACACACTTAAATGGCACACTTCTAGCCAGCACTAATTTCTGAGTATCTAACAGATATATGCAGGCAGGCAGATGTGTCACAGGGGTTGCTGTAAAACTTAATTAATATCCCTGAAGAGCTCTTATATCATTTCATGAAGAGTGCTACATACGAAGAAAATATTATACCTATGGATGCTGCGCATATAACGAAATGTGGGTAAATATGCTGATGGGTTTTCTCCTATTTTCTTATGCCTCATAGGGGCTGATGTAAATTCTAATGGAAAAACAAATTGTGTTAAAGACAACCATTTTTTTATGTTGGGGTTTTTAAAATAGAGAGTAGCATTGCCCTAACTGGAATTCTAGAACCCTGTATATATAGGTAGGGGGAAGCCAATCTTTAATTCATAAAAATGAGTAGCAGCCCTTAGTTTTTCTTTCATTTTCTTTTGCTTCTGCCAGCCCTGGATCTGAGATTGATAGCTGGGGGTTGCTGAATGGTTCAATACGGAAAGGACTTGGCACTGCACAAACAGGAAAACCTGAGCTTATTCCCCACCATCCATGTGAAAAGCTGTGGTGTTATGTCCTTGTAATCCCGATGCTAGGAGGCAGAGAGGTGGCTGTCTGGTGCTCACTGGCCAGGCATCTTAGCCTAATCCAGGAGCCCACATCCCAGTGAGAGACTCTCCCTGTCTTATAAAAACAAGGTGGACAGTTCCTGAGGAACAATTTCCTCAGGATGTTGTTGACCTCTGGGCTTTATACACATGTGCACACACATGTGTACACAGGTATGCACTTTCACGTACATACACACACACACACACACACACACACACACACACACACACAAACACACACTGCTGCCTATTGTCCTAGTCCATTTGTAATACTATAACGGATTTCTTGAGATTTGTTAGCTTAATGAATGGAAATGTATCGGCTTACTGTGATGGTTCTGGAGGCTGGGAATGTAAGAATGAGGAGCTAACAGTTGGCATGGAGCTTCTTAGCTGCATGATCTTATGCCTGGAGTGCAGAGAGAGGAAAGAGAGGGAGAGACAAATACAGCTCAGGAGCCACTAGCCTTGAACTTCCAGGATAAGAAACAACTCTTGCAATGAAGGGAGAGTCCCCATGACCCATTCATCCCCCGGGGGTCTTCTCCACATTAGTACTGTAATAGTGCCATAAGTTCAGGATTGGCTGGAAGAGAGGCAAGCATTCAAAAACGACAGCAGAAGCTGAACAATATTTCTGATGAATCAAATCTGTTTCTTAAAGACTCTTAAGAAATGCTCAGCCTATTTTAACCATTTAGCCATTATTACTAAAACTCTTTTCTCTTCCCTCCTTCCTTATTTCCTTTCTCTTCCCTTTTTTCCTTTTCTCCCTTCCTTCCTTCCTTTCTCCCTCCTACACTCCTTCTATCCCACAACAAACAGTCCTTGAGTAGCTACAAAAATCTAGAAATAATCATTCTTGATTTGTCGTGGTTTGTTTTGTTTTGTTTTTCTTTGCTTTGTGGAAGCCTTGTTTGTCTATTTTACTGTCAGCAATTTGTTTTCCTTTCCTTTCTGATTCTAGTATATTTTAGGAAGCAGAAAAGTTTATTATAGCTTTATTTTTCAAATAAAGAATAACACATAATATGTTTTAAACTGAAAGAAAAAAAAAAAAAGGGTACATGGCCAAGCCAAGCATGGCAGCACACACCTTTAAACCTAGCAGAGACAAAGGCAAATGGGACTCTGTGAGATCGGGGCCAGCTGTATCTAGACAGGAAGTCTTCAGCCAATCAGAACTAAAAGGTGAGATCGCCTCTCAAAAGAATAAGGAGGAGGAGAAAGAGGAAGAGGGGGACATAAGAGAAGAAGGGAGGGAGGGAGGAAAGAAGGAAGAAAGAAAGAGAGAGAGAGGAAGGGAGGGAGGAAGGGAGGGAGGGAGAGAAAGAGAGAGAGAGAGAGAGAGAGAGAGAGAGAGAGAGAGAGAGAGAAGGAAGGAAGGAAAGAAGGAGCAAAGAAGAGAAAAACACATGTGGTAATCAGAGTAATAATTAGTATAGGGCACTGGAATACTTTTGTTATTAAAATAGTAAAGACGTGAAGATTTACAGTACTTCCATTAACTCTGTAGGCTCCATTGTTTCTCAAATACCAAGGAACTTTTACTAAGAGCTAGTAACACACATATATTCACTGACCAAAATACAACCAATCAGAAGTGATTATTAGACCCTCTTTGACCTTATGACAGAAAATTGAAGCTCAGCGTGTCTACAAACTCCGGTCCAGAAGGACCTGGTGACTTCACTGTCTGAAATCAGACAAAATTGCTGTGTTATCACAAACTTTTAAAATCCATGCACACACACATAGACTCTCATCAGGTCTGGCAATATTGGGTTTGGTGAGTGAGCGCTGTCTATGTTGTAGTTCTCAGAGTATGGGCTAATAATAAAACTCGTATAGAAATGTCATGAGTAGGGAGCTTGGCTGGGCAGTCGTCTCTTGGTCAAATCTATCTTCTGATATGAGAGCTAGCTGAGTCGCATTGAAACATTTTGTAAATTATGATGTTTGCAAAGCA
Organism: Mus pahari; assembly: GCF_900095145.1. NCBI lineage: Eukaryota > Metazoa > Chordata > Mammalia > Rodentia > Muridae > Mus > Mus pahari. The sequence goes on along the minus strand of NC_034603.1, from coordinate 5,077,189 downwards.
TTGTAAAGCAATATAAAGTATTGCTCTTGGTGAAACCTGGCTCAATAGTGACTCCTCTTATTTCGTAATTCATTAAGTTTTGAAAGCAAACTCAAGACACAAGTAGGAGTCAAGAGGACTGGGAAAAATATCTAGTGTCAACTGCAGTCCGACTGTACTGAGTGTCAACTGCAGTCCGACTGTACTGAGGAGCCCAGTGTTGACTGTCACTTCCTGTATTTAGAAACTATCTAGAAGTCCCCTCTAAAAGCTAAAGGCGAAATGGCCATTCAACCTGCAAGTACGTGCGGAAGGTGATCTCCAGAAAGACCAAAAGCAGGATCACAAGACTATTTACATCGATGCTCATGGCAACTTTACACACAATAGGGAATGGTAGAAATAGCCCAGATGTCTGCCTATGGATGAATGAGAGAAGGAAAGTAACACCACTGCACAGAGGAATCGTGTTGGGCCCCAGGAAGGGATTCAATACTGCTAAGTGCTACAATGGATGTGTTAAAGGCTACAACTGGGAAGGGCATATATTTTAAAACACTAGACCAGGAACAATAGGACAGACTCGAAAAGGCCACAATGTATAAATGTATTCATTGTGAACTATCAAGAATAAGACAAACAGAAGTGGAACCCGTGGTTGCCAGTAGTGAGGTGTGGGAGATGACAGGGAATAGTGGGTTGCTGCTTAATGGACTTTGGGGGACTGGGGAGAAGCCAGTAGTGAAATTTCTTTGGAATTAAACAGAATTGGCCACCATTCAGCATTGAAAATGCACAGTTGCCCTCAGCTGTCCGTGTAAGAGTGGAATGGTTACTCTTATACGATGTTAAGTTCATTTCAATTCTAAAGCTTTTGAATTCTAGACAAAAACACTTTGAGGACCACCATGGACCCTCTAGGTACTAAAGATGTACTTACAGGAAAAACACCAAGACAGTGAGACTGGAAAATGAGTCTTCTACTCAGGTCTGTCCATCCATCCATGCTTTCTTTCTTTATCTTCCATTGAAAATATTTTTCATAGACTATTTTCTGATTATAGTTTCCCTCTATATATCTCACTTCCTCTCTATCCATCCCCAATCCATGGTCACACCCTTTCTGTTTCTCATCAGAGAACAAACAGGCACCAAGAGAATAATAATAAAATACGATAAATCAAAAACAAAGTCAGAATTCAATAAGATTTTTTATAAAGGACAAAACAACCAAACGAGAAAGAAATACAGATAAACACAGACACGCATGTTTGTACACACAGAAATCCCATATAAACACAAGACCAGACCAGAAGTCAGAATATAAATGTAAAGGATCTGTAATGTGAAGACAAAAAGAACCTCCTTTTCTGTTAACCATATATGGCTGGGCCTACCCTTAAGAACAGTTCGTTTACCCAGTGAGAATCTCTTGGAGAAAACAAATATTTCATTTGCAAGTGGCAATCAATTGGAGATGGCTTCTGGGTGAGGGATGAGGATGGCCAGATGTCCACTTCTTTCAGCTCTAGAAGCCCGTCTGTCACAGACCTATGTGCAGGCCCCGCACATGCCTCCGGTCTCTGTGAGGTCCTGTGAGCAGGCCCTGTGCATGCCGCCGCTGGTCTCTGTGAGATCCTATGAGCTTCGCTCATGCTGATTCAGAGACCCCCGATTCCTGGATGCTGTCCATTCTCCTGGTTCTTACCCCCTTTCTACCTCCCCCTCTTCCTCAGGGTTCCCTGAGCCCTGAATTTGATGGAGAGATCCCTTTTAGGACCCAGTGTTCCAAGGTCTCTCTCACTCTCGGCATATTGTCTGGCTGTGGGTTGTTCTGGGTTTTTCTAAGAAGGAGCTAGGGGGGAAAGGTCTGCTTCCAAATCATTCTCAGAGTAGTATAACCTGAAGTCTCTACACAGTGGTTAACTTGGAGGCTACAACGCCATAAACCAGTACATCTGACCTACGAAAGCTGGTTTGCAGGCCCATGTGTACACTGTAAATACGTCAGCATGGCCTCCTCCAGCATCAACTAAAGAGAAGCTCTTCCTCCTCAACAAAATCCTTTAAGTATCAAAGAGAAGAAAATGTAAAGAAAGGTATGCAGGCCAAGACTCCTTTGTTCTAGAGGAGAGAGAAACAAGAGAAATTTACAGGGGCTTCTCGGTGGGGACGGGGGCACTTTCCAGAGTTGAAAGCCACCCGATTCTATTCTTTTGAAAGCGATTCAGATGAGAAATGTACCATGAGATCTTCATGTTCACAGAGATACCAGACCTGTGAAGATAAACCGCTCTACAGGTGGGCAGAGACGGGACAGATAAGGAGCAAATGCATTACCCTTGCTTCTTACAGACTCCTGTGAAGATTATCTGTGAGTTCCCAGCCACAAAGGAGGGGCTGGACCAGAGATTAGCATACAGGGCTGTGTGCACATGTACAACCGTTGCATTGCTGTGGAACAAAGGAAGGTCAGAGCTGGAAAATGCACACCATCACTAAGTGAAAACTCTAGAAATTAATTTTTAGAAATGCATTATCCCGCTATTTTCCAATCCATTGGGTGTCCACAATAGAAGTGGTCAGCACACTTATGCCTGGCGTATGTACCTCAGCAATGACAGAGAAGTGGAAAATAGCAGTTTCAGGGGGTGGGGTGGGGTGGGGTGAGGGAGAATAAAAACTATAAATGATGGAGGCTAGCAAGGTAATGGTCAATATAGTGCTTGCTCTGCAAGCAGAAGGACGCAAGTTCAATCCCCCAGAAACCATGTAAACAAATAAACAACAAATAGCCAAAAAGCAAAAACAGCAACAACAACAAAAACCATGCATGTGGGCATAAGGCTTATCACCCCAGCAAGCTCCAGGCCAGTGAGAGACCCCACCTGAAAATAAAGATGAACAGTGCCTCAACCTCTGCCATTAGCAGTTCCCTAGAGGAGGGTACGACGTCATTTACCATGACTTCAGAAGGCTGTGTGACATGAACTCACGCTCAGTGATTACCAGTTGTCTTGGCTTCATACTTTCATTCTTGGCCCGGGTGTTAGATTATATACTTGTTACGGGGAAAGGTGCACATTTGGGCATGGTGCGCTAAGTCTTCCAAGCAGCAGACGTCCAGGCGCAGAGTTCAGATTCACGTTGTTCTTCAGCCCTTGCTATGGCCATGGCTTCGGAATGTAGGTTCTATTTTATTCTCTCTTCGCAGAGGCATCTGAGGCTAGGGCAAAGAGCTGCCCCGCTCAATGTCATGCCACGCCCGGCAGTTTGAAGTCTGGCTGTGCCTGGCTCCAAAACAACTCGGCCATCATTTGTGTTTTCCTTCTCCAGACATTCTTGAATACCAACTGTGAGTTGTAACAGACATGAGAAAGCAAAAGAGAGAGCAGGCTGGTCTGAGTAGCTTGACTGAGGCAAAAGTGTAAGGCAGACACAGTAACAGGATGTTGAAGGGGTCCAGCCCAAGGTTCTGACTCTGTGGAGTGGCGACAGAAGAGGTTATCCTGCTCGGGAATTGTATCCACAGGGATATGTTCCCCCTTCATCTACCCTGCTGACTAGGGAGACTCACAGAAGGCTGTTGCAAATGGCTGCTTCTGTTATGTCCATTGTATGATGAACTCAAGGTCAAGTTTGAAGTCAAAGTCACAAGTCTTGGTTTTGTTACCTAATGTGTGTGTGTGTGTGTGTGTGTGTGTGTGTGTGTGTGTGTGTGTGTGTGTGTTTTCAGGACTCCCAACTTTTAACCTGAAAAAAAAGTCAACAAATTATTTAACACCGCCAGAGTTGGGGGAAAGAAGACTCATTTCATCTGAAAGATGTAGAGATGAATTTGCTCACAAAAACACCAGGCTTCTTTAGTGACCTCCAGAGACCTTACCTGTCACGCTGCATAGCAGACCATTCCATGAAGGAGAAAATACGTTTTACAATGTGAAAAAAAAAAAAAAAAAAAAAAGCTATGTTATGCCACAGTGTGACACAATTTAAATATCGAGAGTCGGGGCTTCTATTTAGAAAACGGAAGGCAATAAATTGAGCTGCTAATTATTCCAGCTGTGAGTATTTTTGGTACAGCTGCAAATTTTGAAGAGCGCAAAATAGAGGATTTCCCCATTGTTCATGAAACAATCTAATGCAGAGTGCCTCCTTATGAACGGAAAGGTCCAAAGATGGGAAACCTTGAAAACCTATTTTTCACTGAATCGGCATCTAACTGAGGGCTCTGTAATAGGAGAAAGAAAAGATTTTCAATTGCGCTAATGGGATTACTGGTTCCTTCTTACTGTTGGTTGTTTTTTTGTTTTGTTTTGTTTTGTTTTGTCAAGAATTAGCCATTTAAATCCTTTTCAAGTCTTAATTTTAAAAGTCATAGTTTACTTTTCAATCCAAATATAAATTCTTAAATGGAGGAAACAAGCACTTTAGCTGTCTCCCCAAATCTCTTTTCTTCCTCAGAAAATCATTTGGAGGGGTGGACCACACATTGTAGTAATGAGAATTCGTTCTTCCGAGAAATAGTTTAAATGATCACTAATATGATACAGGTAGAACAGGTAACACGTAGTTCTTGTCCTCAAGACACTTAATAGCCATATGCGTTCACCGTTCACACAGGCTAAAGCTAAGCATGCCATGTGAATAAACTCTCCCCAAATTTAAGATCCCCTATCAAGTTCATGAAGTAAATAAGGAACTTCTTGGTCAACCTTCCAGGGAGATTAGCTAACTCACCTAAGGTCATGTGGTAATAAACATGGAGCCTGGATTCACACTGCCTGCAGGAACAGCAAGATGGCAACTGCCACCTTTGTGTGAGCCTGCTGCTTTCTAAAATAACAAAATCAGTAGGAAGAGTAACGAATAATTATAGTACAAAGAGGGCTGGCCAAATATTTAGCAGCCTGTCGCTGGTGAGTTCACAACTTTGCTGTCTACTTTTAGGGTAGACACTTGACTTCCTGATCAGGTGGACATTTCGTAAAAGACAGCCTAAGAGATTACCTGGCGTTGCTGGTTGGCTGGCAGCTGCACATTTCCCAGGATCCTTGTCTTTTTCCATCTTAACCTGCGCACTCTCCTTGCCTCTTGTCCTTTCACCCCACACCTCTGGACTCCTGCCTCTGTCTCCCAAGAACCGACCTATCCAGTTTCTCCTAGACCACCACCATCACTCTCCTACTGGAGAATATAATAGTGGTGTCAGGAAGGATAGTGGTTATTTAACCTCTCTCCGGCTAAATGTTTTATTATAACTCCTGAAAACCTAATTACAGTAACTTTACATGCTACGGTACACTTTATGGCGTGTCTCTTTAGATTAAACCTACTCTTTTAAAGACAATAAACCTGGCGCTTCAAAGGGCATGGCAGGCGCGGTGAGAGTAAGGGAACCTCCGGTCCCATTGCACACTTGACCTGTCTCACCGAGGCCCCCACCCCTATTCCTGCTGGTTTTCAGACTTTCTCCTTTTGCTAGCTTTTCTGCCAAATTTCAGCCACCTCCTGGATGATTAAAAAAAAAAAAAAAAAATCGGGCTGTGTATCAATATTTCCATCCATTTCCCTGAATATCCATGGGTTTATTTACAAGGGCGAGGGGTCAATTTTCTCAGGAGAGCAACACTTGACACCTGTTCTGCCTGGTAACCAGAGCTGCTTTTCGGCATGTGCGATAACATGGAGACCCTTCACGACTTTTGTTGTGGTTCTAGAAGAATGTTTACTGCTGCCTGCTTGAGCATGCGCAGTGGCGAACAGCCCCTCCTTGTGGGTCACCAACTGCACTGTTGATGAGATGGCAGGAGACAGAATGAGAGAGGAAAGAAGAGAAGCAGGGAGAAGAAAAAAAGAAAAGCCTGACCTTTGGAGTTGCTGCAGCAGGATTATTTGTGTAGTGCATTTCTGTTTCGAAGCCCTGCTGGGATTTCCCCCTGGGAATAAAGCCAAACCATCAGGAAACCAGGGAGCCACCTCTAAGGACCCCACTGGTTTGTTGCCTGCTGGAAAATAGTACTTGGTGTTAAAGGATTTTATGTATTTAATTGTCTCTTGCTTGAGGTTAATGACAAAGTTTACTTGTGATAAATGGGGGAGGGAGAAACTGACTGTAAAGAAATCCCTTGTTGGAGCCGCAAATCAGCAGTCTCCAGTTCTGGAAGCTTCCACTGTGGGTTAGGCAAGCACTCTGTGGATCAGAGAAGTAAAATAAAAAGTCACAGCTTTCTAAATTGGCGGACTCCTCTTGCATGGATGCTACGGCTAGGTTTTTCATTTGTTAGACTTCATTTTGAAGTCTCACGGTTGTTTAATCAGAAAATATAAAATAAAATAAATAAACTAAAAGTGTGCCCCATTAATTTCCTAAGCCAATTGGATGCAGAAGCCTGGTCCAGCTCAGATTCCTCCTCACATCCATAGTTTTGCTGTCCTGTAAAGTCCATGGGAATATAGCTCTTAGGGATGCTCTCTCCACACTCATTAAATGGCTTTGTTTTCACATGAAGAAAAGTGAGGACATTTACCCAAAAGATGCCTGTGTTCCTGGGAAGTCACTGAGCCTCAGGATCCAGAGCTGAGCATACAGACCAAGGGGCAGGTCCCTCCTAGCCTGCTTGATCCATCCCAAGGTCCCCACCTATGTCCCCAGGATAAGTGTTAGAATCCAAGCCCTGATTGCACATCTCACATCGCTGGGAGGGAAAGAAATGTGGGAGCTCCACTTGGACTTTTTTGTAAAACATCAAAGACTGGCTTCTGCCACCCCGTGAAGTGTTAGCAAACTCCCAAGGACAGCACTTTGGGGGCCCCTCATTTGCCTTGCCTTTCCAAGGCACAAGTGGCCAATTCTGAGAGCAATTGAGTTGTGCTTGAAAAATGTCAAGTGCATTTGGAAACTACACATTTTTGCTGATGCCTGGAGTCCTGAGCGAAGCTATTTCCATGACCAACCGCTGGGAAGAAGTTCAGCTGGGGCATCAGAACCGATTCCCTGCCACACACTGAGCAGGCCCCTCAGGGGGAAAAAGCTGTCTTAATAGCCGGGTCAGGGAGAAATCAGGAGTCTCTAAGTCTTCCTGGGCCTCCCCACAACCACATGACTGCACCATTCCCTTGTGACTCTTGTTCCTTGTTATTGTATTTTACTCAATTTTATTTTGTCATCACTTATGGGAACTTTTCTATTTTTCAACTTAAAAAACAAAACAAAACAAAAACCATTTAAACAGTAAAGTTTGGTAAGGACAGCCAATGAAATGATAGGCTGCAGGGAGGGGGGCTGATCAGACTTCATGCTGAATCATCTAGAAGTTGAGACTTTGTGACACTTTACCCAACTGCCCTCTTCTGTCAAACCCACATTTTACACAATAGACCTATTCACAGTCTAGTGCATTCTCTGTCCGTGGGACATCGTTGCAAGTTGTAAATAAGATTAGAATTTCTTAATCATCAATGTGTTTTGAAGCTATGTAAGACCCTAGCCAGGGCATTTCTCTAACCAGAGGAAGCCCAGAAATTTACAGAGCACGCAAATGATGCTAATTCGGGTATTGGTAAAATAGAAGCTGAAGATTACCTCTTTCTTGATGGTTTACCTTTTCTTAGGTTAGTATACAAAGTAACGGGTCTTTTCACAAAGACCACTTCTTTTTTTTTTTTTTTTTAGTCAACATAGGGCAGTGAGTTCCTGAAGTTTATCCTGTTAAGATTTGTATCAACAGAATATGGGTATATTTTAAGAGAAACAAATCTCTACATACCTTTGGTATTTTTATTTAGTCATTTTTGAATAGCAGAACAGAAATGGAAAGGGGGTTCCTTCCATTTAGCCCATACATGGGTTCCAATTAACAGCAATTATCACAGACAACATGGTACCAATGAGCAGCCTAGCACACACAGCCTCTAGGGATAACGCAGGACCCAGAGTCAGTGGGCCCTATTTTAGGTAGGATACTGGGTCTTGACTACAGAAGTACACATGCTCATCTATTGCACATAGGAAAACATGTAAATCTATTCTAAAACCAGGCATCGAGATTACTGAAGGAGCCATAATTTTAAAACATAAAATGTTCACAATGCTTTACTTGTAGCATACATTATTTTGACCTTAAGAAATATCGTGGGGCCGGGTGGTGGTGGCGGCGCACGCCTTTAATCCCAGCACTTGGGAGGCAGAGGCAGGCGGATTTCTGAGTTCGAGGCCAGCGTGGTCTACAAAGTGAGTTCCAGGACAGCCAGGGCTACACAGAGAAACCCTGACTCAAAAAACCAAAAAGAAAAAGAAAAGAAAGAAATAATCGTAGGTTATTCATCAAACAAAAACTTGTATGACCACTGTGGTATAGGCTACATGCTAGACGACGAGTCATAGAATTAAATAACTCTGATATAAATACCTCCGTAGTTGTCTCTTTGTAGCAGTTCAGTTCTGATAGTAGATATGGACAACCAGGAAGTGAGAGTGAGTGGGTTGGGGAGGGGATAGGGAACTTTCAGGATAGCATTTGAAATGTAAATGAAGAAAATATCTAATAAGAAATATTAAAAATGCGCAGGTAATAGCAAGAATGGCTATAACAGTGAGAGACTAGTAGAGAAGGATTGAGACTTCAGAAAGATCTGTGAGAACATGACATTAAAGCAGAAGGTCGAACAGCATGAAGGAAGGCCTAGACAGATATTGCTAGGACTGTAGAGTGAAGGGATGGAAGAATCATCTTTGTAGTTGTGGCAAGTGCAACTACAAAATAACAGGATTCCAGTAACTCACCCAAGTGTGCATGCATGCATTCATTTAATAAAGTCTCCCTTGGATGTTGGGATCTTAACTGGGGGCTGGAAACATGAGGATGAACAACTAGTCCTATGTGACATACAGACCCTGCCCTCAAGCAGCCAGACCCCAGAATCTAATTGGCCATGCTTACCTTTCCTCTCCTAGGCATGTCATTATTTTAAATAAAGTAGAGTCAATCATGCTCAGATCTTATCCTTAGCATATATACGAAAGAAAACAATCTATTGTCAGATGTTCTGGGAAGTAACTTCGGAGTAGTGATCCTCTGAGAAGTCACAAATTTTTTTTTCGTACTTTATTTTCTATTGTATAGTCATCACATTATAGGTCTGAGTACCAAGGACATCATGTTCAGTTGATGGACAAAGATGCTTTTAAAAAATAACCATGATCACAAGACCTAAGGATGCAGTCTGAACAGGGAATGTAACTAATGGTTACTGCTGAAGGAAGGAGAGATGAAAATGTGCAAGCATTGAGGTAAAAAGAGACAGTCTGGGATAATATTTAACAGCAGAGATTTCATCAGAGCACAGAGCTCCTGGTTTAAATCCTTAGCCACTTACCCAGCTTCCCCCAGTCTGATGTTTCGTGTCTAAATTAGGGATATTATAACATTTAGTTTGTAAATGGTAGTGACAACACATTTCAAGTGTCTTTCAATTGCACATATCTAATATGTGATAATACTTAGCATCAGCATCACTGTCATCATCTCAGAGTGAGTGACAGTAATTCACTTTTCATATTTGCTTTGAACACTTTGCCCGATTGTTCTGGAAGGTAGAATCTAGACGCATCAGTGAAAGTATAAAATTAGGCAAACTTATGGAAGTAAGGTATATTACCAACCAAAGTGATTTTTGTCACACACACACACACACACACACACACACACACACACACACACACACGTCCTCTAGCAAACGGGGAAATTGTTGGGGTACCTTTCCTTTGGGTTGCATGAATGTTCACTTGCATCTAGGAGGTCCTACCATGTAACTATGGAAAACAGCAGCTAAACTTCTTCCTTACCCAACCGCAGTCAGGTTGATCATTTCAATCTTCTTTTCCAGCCACTTCCTCTTCAAGACGTCGTCTGGAAGCACACCCCTGTTCAGCAGCTCTTCCCCGGGATACCCTTTGACCTCAGGGACCGTTTATACACCACCACCCCGCCTGCTGCCACGGAATACATTCTCCAGGAAGGCCTTCAAGCTGAAGAAACCCTCCAAATACTGCAGTTGGAAATGCGCTGCCCTGTCTGCCATCGCCGCCGCCCTCCTCTTGGCCATTTTGCTGGCATATTTCATAGGTAAGTGGTTTCATCCTGGTGGTGAGAAGGTCAAGGAAGAGGCCATGGACTTGTGAATTTGGAAGCCCTCTGATGTCTGTACAATTTGCCTGTTGGATCTTGAAAACCATAATCATGAGTGATGGATAGGATGATTTTTTTTTTTTCCTCTTGGAATCCATTCTAGTCGTGACTCTAGCTGACATTTATCGGAGGTGAAGTTAAGCATCTTGGCTGTGTCTTTTCCTGGAGAAGAGCTAAGAATTATCCTCCCCGCAAATCCCAGCCTCCACTCCCACAGTAACCGTCTAGATTTCTCTATTACTGGGTTTGAGTGTAAACCAAGGCTCTGATGTTCAGACAGCATTGGTTCTCTCGAAACTCGAGAGCAGGCTAGATGTCCGTGTGCACAGAGCATCTTACCCAGGGAGAAAGCCTAACCAGCTCACTGACTTTCAGAGCTATGGAACAGAAATGGGATTAAGAGGCCAGAGGCTACAACATGGTCTTCATCCAGACTCAAACCCTCACGTCCAGTTGACTTGACTGTCTTCCTTCCTTTTCCTTTGCTCAGCCTTGGTTCTCATCCCACTGTTGCACTGAATTTCAATAGCGTTCCTGTCTTGTGGCAGCAGCCTGTGACCCTGTGACTTAGTGTATGGGAAAGGGTAACAAATGGGGTAAGCTGTTGGGGTACCTTTCCTTCGTGTGTGTGTGTGTGTGTGTGTGTCCTGAATATTCATCTGCATCTGTGAGGTACCACCACCATGTAACTATGGAAAACAGCAGATGTCTGGAAGCTCAGAGGCAGGGTGCCACGTGCACATGAGCGTCCTGGGCTGGGCGCCACGTGCACATGAGCATCCTGGGCTGGACACAACGCCTGTCCATAGTCCCTGGCCCTGACAAAGAGCCCCATTGCCGCTGCTCTGTCAGCTAAGCTTGCCAATGGCAGATCTCCTGGCCCAGGCAGAGGCCATGGTGGTGTTTGTTAAAGTTTATTTGAAACACTTGATGGTTCTGGCTTGCTTTTAGGGCAGCTATGACAGATCTCCCTGGTTTGGCTGTGCCATGTTGCAGAGCAAACCTATAAAACACCAGCTAAAAGAGGCTGACTCCGAAGCAGTTCCAAACATGCAGGAAAAAAAATCCCCTCCCATTTAGGAAAGAAGACAAGGCATTACTGAGGCTGTCTAGCTGGTCTTCTTGCTCTCCGTGCCGGCCCTCCTTGCTCACTCAGCAGTGGGACTCCTACACTTCATCCCACCCCTCTGGCTTGATGCCTGCCAGAGAACAGGCAGCCCCAGAACGTATCAGAACATTTGCCCTACGCTCACCTGACGGCAGGGAGGTATAATGGTACGCCTCTAGAAATCTGGGGCCTTGCCCAAGTTAGACTAGTATAAGCCAAAAATCAATATACAGTTTTTATTGTCTTCTACAATATAAACTATGCTTGTCCTACTATAGAAAAAATAAACATTTACATATTCCTTGTCAGCTGTATTTATCAGTAATATCCTCTGACATTGAGGATGCTGACACTCTGGAGAAAGGAAATGGGCCATGTTTGTCTGGGGTTTTGCAAAAACATTTTGCACTCTTAACCCTCTGGGCCCAGTGGGAACTAAGGCCTGACACTCATCATCCCTAATTTCAAGTCGTGTCTGCTTCTCACCTCTTGATAAAGGATGGAGCAGTGGATTGACTTGAACTGCACTCCACCCCCACCCCAATCACCTAACTGAGATCTTTGTGTTATTAGAGGGAATTTTGTGTGAGTCCCCAGGTAGCTGTTTCAGGGGCTTGGTGGAAGCAAATTGAATGTGCCTTTAGGGTCTTTGCATGATTTGGCTTTGTGTCAGAAACTTCAAAAAGGGTCCATGTGCTCACTTCTCAGGCTTAATGTTCTGCTGGGCCAGTGGGCACCACGGGGAACCCAGATATAGAAATTGAGGCACTGCCTGCCTCTGCCAATGATGTCCCTAGTGTGTCTCCCCCTCCCCTTGCAGGGGAGAGATAGATGGCTAGCGCCTGATTTATTGAACTTGATAGTTAAAATATAATAGCTCTCTGTAAGGGCGATCACATAAATGGGCAACTGTGTAGTGAGAGTTTAATGTTTTAATCGGGTGTGTAACTTGTAAATGATAGATTAGAAAACATATTTATCCTTAGTCTGGAGGCTACTAGAGTCTGGGCCTGAACATCTTACTATGGTTTATTGGTTTATAATCCATCATTCCCTATTTTGTATGCTTTAGGGAGGATTATGCTTTGACCCTGGAGTATTGAAAAATAGTTTATGACTCCATCTGAGTGATGTAACTGGCCAGTTTGCCCAGCAGTGATGACGGTAAAGGCGGAGCTACACAGTACTGTCAACTCCTCCCAGAGATGGCCGGGGATCTGCAGGCTCAGCGAGGGGTTCAGATGCTAAGTCCTGACACTGGACCCAGCCATCCATTTCTCCGTGGAGAACCGTTTGCCTTCCGAGCCTCGGCTTCCTAAGTACAACACGAGGGCAAGACAGTTATTTACGCACAGAATCTCTGAAGTACAGTGAGGATTAATTAATGTGTATAAATCACTTTGAAGATGAAAAGCAGTATATTATTAATTACGAAGCTGCAGGGGCACAAACACTGCATGCCAAACGCAGAGGCGAGTGTTGCAGGGCACAGGCGGTGATTGTACCAACCTAAAACAAGCCATCAGGGAAAGACAGATGTGGAACCTAAAATCCCAGGGCCCCTGTTAAAGAGACTGGCACATGCAAGACCTCAGTCCATTCTGGTTCACACGCAACTCCCTATTCCATGAGAACATGACAGGTCCTGAAATTGAAGCATCAGCTCCAGGACATTTATGGGCAAGCAGTGGGTTCAGGCCTGCCAGGCACTATGACAAATAGGTCAAATTATCTTTCTTGCATGTTCAAACCCGTGGAGAGAAGCCTTTCCAGAAGTGAGCAATTTGGAATAGCTTTCGCCCTGTGATGAGTTCTTCCATATATCCAGGCATGTGGGTAGGTGTAAAAAACAGAATGCCAGCCAGCCCTTGTGCAGATCGGAAGACATAGCCTTCACTGACTCTGGAAAGATTTCCCCCAGTACCTGCCCATGCAGCTGGGGTAAGAGAACTTCCATGGAACCTTCTTCCATCCAGGCCTCTCTGTGCCAAGGTCCCCCAGTGGGAAAACACCCTGGAAGAAATTACTCTGAAAAGCAGCAGGAACCATCATGAGACCACTCAGTCCCTGGCCCAAACCAATAAGAGAGTTTGGCTGGGAAAGGCAAGGGAGCTGCTTTTGTGGGAGAGGACTTTCTTCTTTGGGTAGCTCAAGTGTGTTCATGGCCTACAATGTCAGAAGTTCCTCCATATTCCTTAAGTTTTCAAGCCATATAGAGTCAGTATACATGCTGTGTCTTTCATCTTCCTAGTATATGTAATACAACAGGAGCTGATTAGAACCTTCATCCTGCTTCAAGCTAGATGCATCCCTGATAGAAAGAACTTCTTTATAAAGTTAAATGATGATTCCTTTTAAGTCACATGGCCCAGTCACCAACACACTCTGGAATGGAAGAGGAAATTTAAAATCATTTGGTAAACACTGCTCTGAGTCTAGTCGTGTGTCTGGCTAATAGCAGCCGAGTGAGGCGTTATAGTCTTCTACGCCCCGTTCCCCTGGTCTTCTCATAGGCACCCCGTCTTTCCCACAGCTCCCCAGGATTGCAGTCATCCTAAATGATTCATCCTAAAATGAAACCCAATGATTCCTCTCGTGGTGTCAATTCCTCTTATGCAGTTAGTTCTACCCTTACTCACAGAGAATATTGGTGGGTTTTTATTCTCCTAGTACCCTTTCCTAACACAGTGGGCAGAAGCTATACCCCACCCCNCCCCACCCCNCCCCCAGCCTTCTTCCCTCTCCTTCTGTCTTTTGTTATAGAGGTCAGCAAACTTTCCCATAGAGAGACGATGGTGAATATTTGGGGTTCCGCAGAATTCAGCCATTGTGACTCAAATAAGTCCCTGGGGAGCATATCCACAAGCAGCACTGAGCATCATAGGTCACATAGGTTCCATGGGTCACAAAATACCATTCTTCAGGGTTTTTTTTTTAATTCATTAAAAACAGTTCTGAAGGTCATGTGCCAGACGTAAAGAAGCAGTAGACTAGATTTGACCCAAAGGCCAGAATCTGTCAGCCAATTCAAAGCTCTTACCACTCATTTACTAATAATGTCTTTGCAGGGTGAAATCCCATTGCTTTCTAACTAGTAAGAGTTCAGCCATGCATCCACCATAGATGGAACCTGTGACTGCCATGTTCTGATGCTGATATCCTAATCCATAATAAATAACTATATCTGGATACCTGGCCTCAAGCAAAACATAAGGAAAGCAAGCAATGTTTTAAAAAACCTTCTACAGAAGGTTCCATCCTAAAAATAAGGCTTCTTACTAGACTTTTGAAACAGTACTTCAGCCCACAGATGGAACACCACATCAGGGGAAAACTACCACCCATTTTGCTACATGATCCCTTACCCTCTGCTTTTGTTACCTCCCACCTCCATGTGGTGGTTTGAATGAAAATGGTCCCCATAGACCCATAGGGAATGGCATTTAGTGGCTGTGGACTTATCGGAGGAAATGTGTCACTGTGGGTAGCCTTTGAGGTCTCAGATGCTCATGCCACACCCAGTGTGAAATTCTCCTTCTCCTACTTGTTTACCTGGACGTAGAACTCTCAGCTCCTTCTCCAGCACCATGTCTGCCTGTGCACCACCATGCTTCCCATCATGATGATAGTTGACTAAACCTCTGAAACCGTAAGCCAGTCCCAATGCAATGTTTCTTCCTCCATCAGAGTTGCTGTGGTCATGGTGTCTCTTCACAGCAATAGAAACACTAAGACACCTCACTCTTCTGCAATAGCGTTATAATCCTGTGGAAAAACCTCACTCTTCATTGAGTTTTTTTTTTTTTTTTTTTTTTTTTTTTTTTTTTTTTTTTTTTTTTTTTTTTTTTTTTTTT
>NC_034603.1:5042004-5062018 GCF_900095145.1 Mus pahari | reverse complement strand
TAGACCAGGCTGGCCTCGAACTCAGAAATCCTCCTGCCTCTGCCTCCCGAGTGCTGGGATTAAAGGCGTGTGCCACCACGCCCGGCTCATTGAGTTTTTTCCAACAGGATAGTAACACTATCCGGTCGTTTAATGCTATCGACTGCCTTTTTGACTCGGGTCAACATTGGACTAGGTCTCATTTCCTTAAACTGCACAGAAGTTTTTCCAGAGCTCCCATATCAAGGGAAGAAGAGTCTAATGACATAGGACTCTACTGTTAAAGCCACATGATCCTAGAAATTCTAAACTAAGAGTCCACACAGTCATTCCCTCATACAACTCGATCTGTCATCCTTGAGTTAGAAAGCATACTTAACCCTTCTCAGGCTTTCAGCAGCTGCTCCACATGACCAGGAAGGAAAGTCAGTAGAGTAAAAGATAGGAGCTTATATGTCATCTTAAATTACTCTTTAGCTCTTCAGATCACTGCCAAAATTATATATATATATATATATATATATATATATATATATATATATATGAATGATATTAGAAAGTCACCTTGTCTTGTTCGCTGCTATAATTCCTGCTAAATATGAAATACTGTGTGTTAAGCTCCCCAGCTCTCTGTCTTCTGCCATTCTAACTTTGATCTGTGAAGCACGCGGGCCATCAACATGTCAGGATGTTAAAAGTGTGGTAATTTGGGGTGCTTTCAGTTTCTTTTGAAAACAATGAGAGATTATTTTCTATGGAAACTAAAAGCCTACCGTGTGTTTAAAGTTGCTACACTTGAAAATTGATATGTTGAGACTCATACTTGATGAATCCTGCTTTCTCGACTGCTATTTTGTGTATTCTCATCTCAAAAAGTAGAACAGGTTTTGGAAAAACATAAAGAAAATGACAGCAAATGATGAGATTCCGATGCTTGCCTGGCATCCTTTGTGAGGATGCATGCGGTTTAGGAACGTCGCTGGTCCTCTCGCTCAGATCCATTGTGCGTAGGCTGTCTAGAGGATGGTAAGCCTCACCTGCATGACTTGCAAGTCATGAGGTTGCCTACTGTTATCCAAATGGCAGAACACCAAGTATTAAACCTGAGCAGTCCAGCAAATAGCATTTCCATCTAACTCCCTGTCCCCAGATGGTCCAAAGGAAAGAAGAGCTGCGCACAAATAAGTCAGGGGACCCAGTTAGGCATTATCTGTTCCGATTGTATAGCTGAGGGTTCATCTAATAGATATGCTAATGTGCTCTTAACCGGATAATAAAGTCCTGTCAGCGCTTACACACCAGCGAGTCTTTGGCAGTGGGATTGTCATTTCATAGTTGTACTCCTGATTTCAGAGGGCCTGTCAATTTACAGGAAGAAGATTAAGTCATTCATTAGCCAGGCCTCTATCACCCGCAGCCACATGTAACATTTGTACCTCGTGTTTGACATTGGACATAAGTGAGTTCTGATTCTGAAAAGGGAGTGGCTTCTTTATGAACTTGTGCATGCAGTTTCAAAGGCCTGTACCCAGACGCTTCAGGATGGTCAGTAGACGTGACAACCTGCCTTGCTTTCTTCCCAAGAGTCCTGTCCAAAGTCCACGGAGTGGCCAACGTTAGCCATTCCTGCCTTGTCTGGTAAGAATGAGAGCAAGAGAGAAAAGCCAGGTCTGACTTTGTACAGCATGCTCAAGCAAAACCAGGGAGGGACAGGTACAACTGAAAGTCTGTCCTACAGGGACTGCAGGGGACCAATACTGTTGTCACCTTCTGGGCCAGGGTTCAATCTCTACAAGGATCAGTTGATTGGCTGAACATGCTTTATCTTCTGTCGTATCCAAGTTGCTGCTCAATGCTCTACCTCAGAGCCATGCCGTGCGCTAGTACTTTTGATTGGCCTCTTTGAGTAGTAGCCAGGCCCACGGTCTCTCTGCATTCCACAGGGAGCTTTTGAATTCCTCATTTCTTAAGTCTTGTTCATTTCTTCATTTCCCCAATCACGGGCGCAGATCTTAATGCATTCTCCATAAGTGTTCTTTTTTTCTGTATTTGGTCTGTAGCATCATGGTAGAAGTCCTCGTCTTACTGTGGGTATCACACAGCAGATGACATAACAGAAGATGCATCAGAGAAGCCATGTTGGAATGTGTGCCCTTGCACTCTCTATATAGCCATGAGACAGTCTGTGCCCTTGCAGTTTAGTATTACCAGTCCTTGGTTTCTTGTCCAACCAAACAGAGATAAAAGCATCTATTTATGAAGATGCTTCAAGTTGAAATGGAGAGATGTCTCAGCAGTTAAGAGCATGTAATAGTTTGTATAGGACCCAAGTTTGGTTCTCAGCACCTATACCAGAGAATAGGGACTTACGTGTAGCTCCAGATCCAGAGGATCTGATCTCTAAAGGCAGCTGTACACACACACATATACCTACACACACACACACACACACACACACACACACTTAAAAAATAAATCTTTCTTTAAAAGATTGATTAGCACATAGAGAATCACTCTCTCAATCTAGTATGTACATGGCCAGTTGTGTCCCAGTATGACATGCCTCCCTAAGGGGAGAAGGTCCATTAAACTGACTCCGTTTCTTTGCATTCATCATCTTTACTTTGTCTGTTTGGGAAGACAGAATCACAGACCACATGGTAACAATGAGTAGACAGGTGACAATAACTTATAACATCAGCCGGAAGATACGATCTGATTCCAGACATTCAAAAACATGAGAAAATATCTGAGTCTTAGAATGATTGCCATGTGAGGCCCTGGCACACAGCAGGAGCTCAGCTATACTGTTATTGTGACTACTGTATTAGTTCTTAAGCTGTAGGCCAAGTCTAGTAAGAATAAACTAGGCTTGGGAGCCGGTATATCCCATAGCGGTGACTAGCCCTGCCTCGCTTGTAAAAGGCAATCAAATATTTGTTGAATTAATGAGTTCTGCTCAGGATTAGATCTGAGTTGGATCATTTGTGGCAACTCCTTTCCAAGTACCCCAAATCCCTAATCCCTGGTTTCGCTTGTCCTGTCATGTGAAAGGTTTCTGGCTCCCTGACATTGTAACAGCCATTGTGGCAGTCCCGGTTGCATTTCATGTTAGCGTTTAGGCAACGGAACACTGGGGAGGCTGTTTAAAGCTGTACATGGAAGCTTTCATCCGGAGGCCTGTGCTTCCCTGGAAGGGAGGGCACCGCCTCCATGAAGCTAGGAAGTGTTCCTGTCTGGCAGGCAGCCATTGGCGTTCACATTACAAAAGCAGAGCAGAATTCAGCAGGAGTTCAAGGTGAAGAAGCAAATAATGGCATAAATCCGAAAGTCTTGTTTGCTGTTGCTCCGTAAATGAGGACGCGTGCGGGTGGAGAAATGAATGCAGTCACAATGAGGCACCAGATACAGAAAAGAACTATTCTATGGAGAGTTGGATCTGTGCACACAAGCCATATACAATCTTTTGTGCGCCAAAATGCCCTGCTCAGCTATGTAGCCTCCCTCATATGACAGAGATCTGACCCAAAGCAAACTCCCCAAGCATACGTATTTCTCTTAAGGTCACCTTAAACCAGGCTTCTCATGTCTGCCCGGGAAAATTCTATTACCTAAAATTCATATTCTGATTGTGATGAACAAATATAAAGAAATTGTGGTATCAAACAAATCATTACATAGATTGATATCTCATAGTAAGAGCCTCCATATTAGGAACAAACAGCCCATCGACTGTATTAATACATTTAATACTGCCATAAAAAGAGGAGAGTGCATTACATGGGCTGCTAATTTTATTTTTTATATCATCAACTTTTTGGCCTCAAGTAAATATTAAAATATATCAGAAAGCTCTAACAGCAAGGTTATGAATTGGTATTAAAATTTTGGGGGAGGGGGACAGGAAAAAAATACTCTTATAACCAGAGAGAAATTTATAAGAAATGGAATGCAGCCCATTTCAAAGCTTTTTGCTGCTTAAAAACAAAGGGAGGGGTAAAGAGGGAGAGGCCACTTGCCCTGGTCTTTCAAGTCTTTCATCATGGCTTTCTTCAGCTGCAAGGGAAGGCCCTTCCCTTGGGCCGGGTTTTCAGTCAAGTTAGGTCATTTGTGGAAAGATTTGTGCAAACACGTTTGCCTCTCCCTGGGGACTGTGATCTTTAGAAAAGAAGGACATATTCCCTTACTTTTGCCTGGGCGGCCATGATGCGATTCTCTCTGTTTGCTGACTTATATTACGCCATCAGCGCTTTAAAGTCACCATAATGAAGTTTAGATTAGCCGGGCTTCTGCTCCCCAGAGAAAAGGGAGTGGCAAGCAAGGCCATCACCTTCTACTCCTCAGGCCATGATAAATGCAATGAAATCCTTCCAGGAAATTTGGAGTGCCTGAGAATTAGATGCATTTTTTAAAACTGGTTTTAAAGCTACTTTATGTCCTAAATTTTATCACCATAGACTTCTGGGGGGAATTAGCTAAATTTAGAGTATGTGTATTTAAATTTTCTTTTAATAACAAGAGTTACAGACTTCCTGACTCTCGAGAGAATTGTGGGGTTACCGTCTTTCCAACAGGGGTAGGGGGAAGAAATCTTATAATGTTGTATGCTACTATAATGTATTACTAGTTTATGTTAATTTGAAATTTATTAAGAGTATATCTATAGTCTTATGTATGTGATTTTATGCCTTTCCATTGAGTATGAAATTTTATTTTGCCAAGTGATTGATTGGTTACACCGTGTACAGAAATCTGCTGACCAATCCCAGAATCAAGGACATTTTTACTTGACTTTTTCCTTCTCATCTATAGTCTCATAAGCAACCCCATAAAAGTGTACAGTTAATAGAAGGTTTAAAAAGCCTGGAGTAAGTTATGTTTTGCATAAGTGACTGCAAGTCTTATGTTAATCAAGCACATAACGGTGATAAAAGGCACAAGTTTCCTATTTCTCAGGACCATCAGGGGACAGTAGCTATACTAAAAAGCTTTTTATTAACTTATTGGTATGAGTCAATGGCCCATCATCATCTGTTTTCTTTCCCTGAAAGGTGGAATGGCTGATCATTCCACTGAGAGAAAGTAAGGACATATTGTGTCTCTTGCCATCTAGTCTGTTATCAAATGACAACACTGTCACCTCCCTTAAACTTTAAAATTTTAAAGCTTCTAAACAAACAAAACAAAAACAAAAACCTGGCCTCTGACCAGCTTACACTTCTTGGGACATCAGGAGCCAAAAAAAAAAAAAAAAAAAAGGAATTCATATCAAAGAGGAGGACGGGATAAGCTTAAGAACTAAAGAAAAATACATAGACTCTAAATAGAAGTAGTTAAAAGCATTAAGTCAACAATGAAGACTATGAAATTCTATATCAAGGAGGATAAAATCTGGAGACACTAGAAGATATAGGAAGACTGGCCCCCAGCATACCAAATTATATATAATATTCCTCACAATCCCTTAAAGCAGTCATCCAACCAACATACTGAGAAGAAAAGCAGCCAATGAGAGCAGAGGTGATGTTACGCCCCCTCATCTGACATCATTAAGTTTTTGGTTCCCTCGTGAACTACTAAAATAAACAATAGTGGACAGCTCCACATTTATCCAAATAACCCAGAAAGCTACCGTGATAGAGGAAATTGAGTTTATAGACACAGCAGGCTCTTGCCTAATAGATGAGAGTAATGTGTCTAATGCCGCACATCAATCTATACTTCAAATACATTATGAAGGGGACTCTAAAGAATAACTCATCCTGCAAAATCGTTTTGCACTGAGGGTGGTTTATCTTCTGTTGTGTCTAATTGATATCTGTGTAATTCAGCCCTTTGCTACTGAGAATGATGTGGAAGAAAGAATGAACCAGTGTGGTTGTGAGTCCCTACGGGAACACTGGAAGTTGGGGTTTCCAAATCACATCCACCCTCAGATCCGGTATCTTAGAATGACCCTTTGAAGCCAGACAGTAGCTGTGTTTACTTTGTAATCACATGAATGTCTTCCCAAGTGTCTTCAGTCCTATTCCAATGTAGACAGGCGGAGAACCGTTTTAGACCAGGTTCTCTCATTGCCTTGCTTAGCTTAGCTCCGTGGCATTAAATGAATGTCTACTAGACTCATCCGAAGTCACCCTACAACAGAGCCTCCAACGCAGTGCAGTGGATGAAGGAACTGCCATTGCTTAACCAAGTTTGTTGTTGTTTTTGTTTTGTTTTTGTTTTTGTTTTTTATTTTATTTTTCGAGACAGGGTTTCTCTATCCTAACTGGGCCACACTGACAGCACCTCGTTCCTTGGTCACGATATAGCAAGAGGCTGGGGACAATAACAGAGAAATGAGGGGAGATCAGTGTCCCTATCTGGCCCAGGTATATAGGCTCACACCAATACACACCCCCTTCAGCTCTGACAAACCCTGCCCTCAAGGCTCTTGTCAGAATCATTGTTGAATTTTTGTGGTTTTAGTGGACACGAAAAGGATCAAATGAGTTTATAGAAATGCAGTGATTATTCAGTGTATATAGTAAGAAATTATCGAATAGGCATAGTTAGCATTTCCATCCTTAAACATTTATCATTCCTTTACGGGAATGTTGGGAGCCCTCAAGCACCTCTTTTCTAGTTCCTTACATCCTATAGATTGTTATAAATTACAGCTATCTCGGGATGCTGTGAAACACTACAACTTGTTCCTCCAAAAATATTTCCACTCCCGTTCTCCACTTCTCTTTCTTCCCCCACATCCCCTCCATGTGCACATTTTATGAAACCCTTAGCTGGAAAATTTGGTGTGGCTTCAGTAGAGCGGCTTCCGGTCCTGCTTGCACCTGTTCTGTCCTTCTTAATGTGTGTTGGCATCTGAACAGATAGAAATGGTACTGCCTCCTCTGCCCCATCCCCTGTCCCAAACATTGCACCATCAGCCGTCTTTGAGCAAAGTCCTCATCCATCCTTTCTGTCACATTTAATTTTTAATAGTAATATGCAGAATAAGAAAAGACCATGCAGTTAATTTCATTTGGGGCTTTTTAAAAATTTACTGATCTGTTGAGCTGCGGCTTTCTCTCAGGCTCCGGCTCCCACCCCAAAAGTCCTTCCTTCCTAGAGTCGCTGGGGTAGAGGGACTGCCTAAGGGCCTATGGTCCTGACCCTGTCTTGGAAGAAATGTCTTCATTTCTTTTGTGAGAATGTGGCTGCTGACTGCATGGTGTTTTATTCTGCTCTTCAGAACTGACAGGAATTAGGCCTCCCAGAAAGGTCAGCTGACCACACAGAGATGATAGCTGGATTGTAATGAAATACTGATGGCTTGTTTTAATGTCAGAGGGAAGTGGGAGTGTGGAACCAAAGAAAGAGCCGAGATTAGATTTGCCTTGAAGGAAGAAAAATTGTCTGTTGTGTTTTTATGACTATGGGATTTATTAAACAGCAGTGTGCCAAGCCAAGAGAGAACTGTGTCACGGGCATGGGGAAAACGAAACAAAACAAACCCCAAAAACAAACAACAACAACAACAACAACAAAAACCTGAGGTCACATAGAAGCCAAGCATACCTGTGTTCTGTTGTCAGTCTTGCCTATACCCTTTCAGAAGTCTCTCTCTGGCATTCACTGCCAACTGCCCTACTTCCCCCAACCCCCAAATTTTGCTTTGCCCATGACTTCCACAAGACAAAACAAGATATCCAAATAAAAAACAAAACAAAACAAAACAAAACAAAACAAAACAAAACAAAAACACCAACTGAGGAATTGAGGAAGTACCAGGGTGGATGGAGTTGGCTCTACGCCTGTAGCATGACACCGTTTGAAACTCACTCAGCAAGCATTTTGTTGGAAGAACTCATGTGTGGGAGTCTGTTGGTGAAAATGTGGAGACAGACTCTGAGGAAGAAAAGCTAGGCGTGAACCGAAGAAACATGGAAAAGGTTCTTGTCTTCTGTCAGGAATGCGATCAACTCTGGGCCAATATTTCAGTCTGATGATGGACCAGCAGGGTATAGACCGTAATGGTGGGGAATATTTTACATGCCAATGGAAAGAAAGTATGGTGAGAAAAACAATACTCAGGAGAAGGGGAGGGTGATAAGAGAGAGCATGCCTTTGTGTAGTCGGAATGTGTGTGTGTATGTAATATGTTTGTATGGTTATGTATATACATACACAGATACACATATGTATGTACATATACAAACATATGTGTAAATTCACACACACACATACACACACACATATTTTTTTTCCATAGAAATAGGCAAACAGAAAGAACCAAGTGAAGACCTAGGGAAGCACTAATTTTCATTGGTCTATAGAACAAGAAAGAACCACATGTTCACTAGTAGCCTTGCCAATAAAGGGGAGCCTACTTCATGGTCAGTTCAGAAAATCCTTTGACTGAGATTAAACCGGCTCTTATTTTTCCACTGGAAGATGAGGCCATGGTGTTTGGTATATCTATTCACAGTCCTGTCCTTGGCATCCTAAAAGACTATCCATTTATCTTCAGAAGCTGGGGGGGGGGGAGGGAGTGCATGCTGAGGTGGGGGTTAAAACCCATGACCAGCAAGGATTAAGTCGCTGCAGACGCTCCCAGTCTCCACTGTATAGTCACAGAGGAGTCTGTGGGAGGGTGTCTTGATGGAAGGGTTTCCACTTGTGCATAAAGGTTCTCCAAGGTAGCAGAGAATTTTGACTCGAGGCTTTAATGCCTTTGAATGCGCATCAAGAATAACGCTGGTGTGCCTTCTCCGCAGCCTTGGAATCCTAAAATAAATAATAGAAAAATTGTGATTTAAAATATAATTCCAAATACTAACTGGGCCCCGCTGCCTAGGTGAGTAATAAGCTTCAATAAATGTGTGACAGGCACAAGGCTCTTCAGTATGAAGAGTAGTGAGGGCTCAGAAATAGAAATAGGTTTTTCATTACATGAGGGATTATGTTCAGCCTGACTGTGGAGCCTGTTCAGCGGGGCCTCAGCTGCATCCTCCGCCTGCGGTCGTATTAACCAGTAATAGTAAAACGGGTGACGCGCTGCCCAAGAACAGCGATTTGTTTTAGGGAGGAGAAAAAGGTCGCTTTCTCCTGCTTAAGTCGGGATTACCATTGTTTACCACACACTTTCCCTTAAACTCCTGTTCGGCTGCGCTAATGAGCCTCAATCTGAGCTGGTTCCACCTGGGTGCCTGCTGAAATCTGTGAGCCAGACAGCAGAATGGTCTGGTCGGGGACACTGCTCAGGACTGGCACGGGTTTGCCCACCCCACCTCACCAGCACTTCTCTAGGGATGTTTTAAATGTCATAGGAAGTTTTCGCTTTGAGTTTCAAGCAAAACAGCCTTACCCCTGAGCTTTCTCAGTTCAATAACTGAAAATGCACCCCTCTTTTTGCGGGCTTCAGGACCAACATGATTCCTGGAGAAAAGAAACTATGTAAGCCATCTGACCAAAGAGACTAAGGGGTCCCCAAAATGAGTGCCATTTGGGATTTCAGAAGGGTTTAGGAATACCTATGGTAAGGAGGGTGGATTATCAAGTTGAGACAGCCTTTCTCTTTCACACACTTATAGAGAGCTCTTTTCTTGAGCCAATGATGCATGGAAACCTCAGCCAAGGACCATTGTTTACCTGGAAACCTGATTCACCACCTCCTTCTCAGTTCTCACTGTGAGGCCCCGCCTGGGTCATGGGGTCCTCCAACGAAGAAAACCTGAACTTGCATAAGGAAGTTCCAGCCTCAGCCTGGTTAACTGAGTGCTGATGGGTACGTAGATTAAAATTCCTGAGTTTTTGTTTTACTTAACAAGAAGAAATGGTAAGCAACAGCTATAATGATGGCGTTATGGTTCTCATAGTTATTCTATGCAAAGTTTAAAGCAGGTATTGACTTTTTAAAAATTATTTTTGCTTGGTAAATAATCTCATTAGAAGGAAAACACACGGAAATGCTAAATTGGAATTTGGAGATTAGGCTATAAGAATCCAGAAAAGAGAGGAACCCCTGTACTTGAGGATGACTGGGTGGAGGAGGTCCCAGCTTAGCTCAGTCCTGGGAAAAGAGATAACATGGAACCAGGAATCAGCCTGGAAGCCCTTCAGACAGTGAAAAGAGCAACGAGGAAGATGAAGACTGGACTTGGTCAGGAAGGAACACGGCTATGAGGACACCTGACTCAACCAGTTAAAGATGGTAGCGGAGATAGAACATCACCAGATGATAGATGGTCTTGAAATCTGGCAGGAGGTTTAATTTGATTAATTTGGCAATGGGGAGGTACTCTAAGTTCGTAAGTGAGAGTATAATGTGATAAAATTATGACATGATTTTATGTCAATTACCTGCTAGAGGCTCCATAAATATTTATTTGCTAATTGATTGAGGATTCAGAATAGACTGGGGGATGGGAGGGGAGGCGGGGAGACTTGTCAGATGACACTGGCTGTAATCAGTAGATGTGTGGTAGTGATGGCCCATGAAAGAGAAGACCCCATAAACATTGAGTTTCAGAGAGACTCTGAGAGAGATTGTTTCCAACCAAGGAAAATCTGGGTTAAAATACAATTTGTTTGTGTTGACTGGGGAGCCAAAGAAGAGAGAATTTTATAATACATCTTTCAGGGTATTTTTTATTATTAATTATTATTGTCAGAAAAGGAGAACTCTGAAAAATTAAAAATTAACACACAATCTTTAAATCACCACTCACTTTTCTAAAAGCATGGTTGGCCAAAGCATTTTTTATTGCTATGTAATTCTACCAGGGCTGGCTGGAAGCCATTCTTTTTTAATGCACTCAGTAAATCTCTGTGTGGTTTCTTTAGTATGAGAGAACCCTTTGATCCAATGAAACCCATCAAGACCCCTTCTGAAGCATTCACTTTGGATTTTGTATGAATGTCTGTAGAGAAAAAGAAGGACAGAACTAAGCTAAAACTAAACTCTAAAAGGCTAACGAAATTCCGCCGTAACACAGCCCTTATATGTAATGCAGATCTTGGAAACCGAGGAGAAACATTGGGCTATACCCACTGAAGCTCAGCATACTCATTTATAAATAGAAAACACACCCCAGGACTTGAAGGCACTTGCATTTTCAGATGCAGGCTGTGGTCAGGAGAGGCTGGCCCATTCCCCTGTTTGATTCAGGGCAGGGAAGCTGACAGATGAGAATCTTAAAAGAAGCAGCTTGCCTTTTGATCAGCTGCAGGGGAGCAGGTTGGAAATGATGACGAATCTGCTGCATAGGCACCGTATGAGCAGCTCTTGACTCTAACACATCTGCCTGTGTGTCTGCAAATGAGGCTGACTCACGGTACCCAGGCAGAAGGGTGAGATGGATGGAGTTGGTTATGGCTTTGTGGATCTGGGCAGAGAGGGCTCGACACCAGGGAATGAGCCTTTGCCTTCCTCCCTCCACCTCCACCTGCTCCTCACTGAGGTTCCCATTTATTTTCTGTGCTTTAACATCTGACTAAAGTGTATGAAGTGCCCTCTCAGATGTTAGGTGCCCAGAGTCAAGCATAAACCAGCACGCTCACCTGGGGAGTTTGAGGATTCATCTCTAAACTAACTAAGATGATTTAGGCTCTGGAAGCACTTCAGTGTGTGCCGTCCAGATTCACTGTGCAGATGATCCTAAATTTAGTCTGTAATTGTGTCTCTGTCTTTCTTTCTATCTCCATCCTTTTTGCACCTCTTCAAATCTCCACATTGCTTCAGGGCATCAGGAAACTAGCCTTGGCCACAAAGCTAGGCATCCTATTTCTGCCTACGTTTTTCAAAGTGGTGCCGTATTGCTAGTGGCACCATGATTTACGCAGGGTGCCACACAATTCATGGTACATAACATCCTGAATCAGTAACCATTTCCAACCTTAGTTAAGACCAAGGTCAGACACATACCTCCTGTACTTGACCGTGCTTGAGAGGCCAGACCACAATGTCTGATACACTCAGCCCTACAGCCTGCATGTTTTCCTAGCAGAGACATCACTGGGGGTTGATGCTATGTCTACATGAGGTGTAACTAAAATGTACATTCCCTTCAAGTCCATAGCTCAGGCATAAATGTGGAGAGGAATTTTATGTTGTATTTAAATACGGTAGCTCATCAGGCAGGTTAGACAATTACGGCATAACTATGTTGTGTCTGATTGTGATCTTGTATTGACAACACTCTGAAACACTCTTTAAAATACAAAGAGAACCTACTCTTAGGAATTCAGAAATTGCATAAGGGTTGTAAGACATCCAGAAGAAGTTTAGAGTGGAGTTCGGAATGAAGTGAACAGGCTCTTAACCGTGGGTAAAGTTGTGAGAGAACAGCTTACACTGTTCTTACAAAGCAACTTGTCATTTCTCAAGTGTATAATGAAATAATGTGTATAACGAATTTTCATGTGCAGAAGCCTCCCCCTCGAGCTTTGGCCTCTTCAGTGCTTCATAGCATAGCAACTGAGTCTCTTAGAACAGTATTTTGCCATCTTAAAACCAAAAGACCCAACAGGAAATGTAAACCAGTGTCAGTTCCAAGACTGCTTATATGTAACTGAATGGGGATTCTGGCCAATGTGTGGTGTGTTCATGGAGAATTCTGAAAATTAATGAGTGTTGAGGAAAAGAAAAGCCAGACACAAAGGCTGCCTATTGGGCCACTCCAGTGACTAGCAAATCTTTTATGATCTCCATGTATGATGAGAGCAGGGGGTTTGGTAAGTACAGTCTGTGAGATGGGGACAAATACCCCATAAATATTCAAAATGGAGATATTACTGAACACTATGACACTATGAAGTGCCATCTCCCATTACAGCTGCTTTTCTTACCTGTTCTTATGCTGATCCTTTTGACCACAACAGCTTTATATGAAA
The DNA here is from genome assembly GCF_900095145.1 of Mus pahari. Taxonomy (NCBI): domain Eukaryota; kingdom Metazoa; phylum Chordata; class Mammalia; order Rodentia; family Muridae; genus Mus; species Mus pahari. The sequence continues at coordinate 5,049,163 of NC_034603.1, read as the reverse complement.
AGGATGAACAGGAAACCCATAAGGCCTTTATAGACTATCCAGTAGCTTGTGCTTTAAGAAGACTTGATTCAAAGAGATCCTTGGCACAGATTGATGCAGTGGTCCCAGTAGTATCACTTCTGACTTTGCAGTCGAGGTGGAGTAATAAGAGGTCACCTCAGCCTTTGCTCATTAAGGAGGTGGTCAAGGCCCAGGGATGTGCAAATCTATTTCTCCATTCTTGCAACTGTGCTCCTGGATGCAGCGCATTGAGGACCACTTACAACCTGTCCCCAGCAAGAGTCACCCAGCAAGATCTTTGGTATACCAGGGTTCAGTTGCCCTTCATACTAGCTCAGTGGGTCACCACTCTATCCATCTGACAATACTGAACAATGTCCATAGAAATTGTGTGTTGTCACTGGTAGAGGATGGTAAGTGTGTGGGGGGTGGGGAGCCAAGAATATTGCTGATCATCCTATAGGCTCAGAACATCCCTTAAATAAAAGATTACCTGACCCAAAATATCAGTTGTACCTGCTGATTTATAATTGAATATCCCCTCCCCCTTCACTATCACATCTTTTAAAGGAAAAAAAACAAAACCAAACAGGAGCTTTCTTTACTCTTGGTGTTATTTTTTCATGATCATTGTCTTTATCCTTCTTCAGTGAAAGCAAAGGGAAATGTGAAGTCTGAAGAAGTTATTTGAACAAAGCTGGTCCACTCAGTTCCATAAGAAGAAGGTTTGGTCCCTCTGAGTCTAGGTCTATCTCAAATTGCTTTTCCATGATATGTAGCTCAAAGTTAGTCATTTGTTAAGGACCTGTTATGTTAAAAAACAAAAACAACTCCTCATTCAATATCTAACTCATTGTCTCTATGACTCTATCTTCCTGTTTATAATTAGAGAAAGAGACTCAGATAATTAAATGGTTTGCTAAAGGGACATATGGTTGGCACTTTGGATTTGAGGATCAAAAAGAGTTAGGTCCAAAGTCCATGTTTTATCCACTGCAGGAACTCAACAGCTGCCTCAGCAGTTCAGAGTATGTCTTGTTCTCACTGGAAGCAATGATGACCTCTGGCTCCCACGTCCACACACAACCTCCTGTAACTCCAGCTCCGGAGTATTTGTCTCCCTCTTCTGGGCTCTGTGGGTACCTGCACTCTTGAGCACACACCCACCACATGCATACACATAACCTTTTAAAAATAAAAATAAACATTTTAAAAAGAAAAGATGGTGTCCTACAAGAAGTTCTTTCACTCATAACTTTCGACATTGTCAGCCATTTAATCTGCAGGCTGGCTTGTTTTGAGCTTCTTATTTTTCTCTCATAGGTAAGTAACATTGTCAAGGTCCTGTGCTATTCATGCTCCCACCACGTTGGACTCTTCCTGGGTCTCCACATTGCTAATACCTGCCTTTGGGCCACTTTACCTGGCTTTATACCATCTTGTCCCCTGGTGGCTAATGTTACTCCAGCATCCAAACCATCTTTGAGGAGTAGGGAGAAAGAAGAAAGGAAAGATTAAAGTTTTATTTCACCAGAAATAGACAAGATTATTTTTTTCTCCAATACACATACAAATGAAATACACAATTTTACTTAGATCTCATGAGTCAAAACTATGTCATATGGATGTCTTTTATTTCAGGAGAGGCTAGGAACGTTTTCCTAGATCCACTGATGGAAGGCAACAAGGGAAAAGATGCCTGGAATGAACTGATGCATCCAAAACCCAACAGTAACTGAATTGAGTGATTTTATACTCAAAAGCCAAGTTTCTACATCTCTGAAAATAAATGCAGAATAGCTATTTCTAAGAAATTTTCCTTTCATATGTCTCTAGTGAGGTGCTTTTGGAAGATGTGTGTTGATCTGCAAGAGCTGCTATAAGGGATACCAAAGACCAAGCAGCTTACAGCCAAAGGTCATTGTCTCACAGTTCTGGATGTCAGAAGTCCAAGGACAATGGGAGTTAGGCTCCTCCCACTAGACACTAGAGAGGAGTCACAACAGCCTCTCTTCTGGCTCTAGTATTTCAGTAGCTTGAGACAATGCAACTCCATCTTTAGATAGTGTCTTTGCCTATCTCTATATCCAAATTTTCCTTTTAAATAAGGACACCAGGCATGCTAAACTAGGACCCACCCTGAAAAGCTCATCTTAATTTTGTCACATGCAAACACACTAATGGTGTAGACAGCCACATTCATAGGGACTTCTAACATCATAGGGGGCACACAAATGAATGTATAACAAAGGACTTTTCTAAATCTGCCTTAGCATCTCATCAGTAATTAATGATGATTGGAACATTTATTATATTCTAATAAATTCATACAGTTTCTTATTTAATCCTTACAATGACCACATAAAGTAGGAGCTGTTATTATTTTTATCTTACAAAACAGGAAACCAAGGCACAAAACTGTGAGGTGATCTGCTCAATGATGAGTACAGAATAAGGCTGACCATCAACGGCATGAGTACAAACTCTTCAGTTCTTACATTCAAAGATTCTGTAGATATTCTTACCCATAGCCATCTTCATCTCTGATATAGTAAGCTTCTCGTTCATAAATGCCATATAGGAAAGGTAGTGAGATGGCTCAGTCAGTAAAGTTGTTGCCTATGTTAAAGCTGGGCACCTATGTAAGAGCCAGGTACACCCTGTAACCCTGGCACTGGGGGGTGGGGGTGGGGGACTAGAGGATCACCGGTACTTACAGAACAGCTCTATCTAAGCCAAAAGTGTGAGCTCTGTGATCAGTGAAACCCTGTTTCAAAAGATAAGGGGGTGAGGTGGGAAAAAAAGAAAAACTAACATTGATCTCTAAGCTCCACAGGTGCATGTATAGGTACTTGTGCGCATATGTGCACAAGCGTGAGCACACACACACACACACACACACACTAAGTAGGGTAGACAAGTTGATTTCCTTCAAGCTTAGAAATATTCCTTTCAAAAAAGCCATTCTTTGCTTCCTTAGAAACACAAATAAAACACTCTGTTCTGCACTAGGCATAATGGTTTCCTCTTATTCAAATGCAAGGCCATCTGTGCAAAGTATTTTATTTCATCATTCATTGAAGTTCACTTAAAAGACGAAACCACCCTTAATGGAACAATGAAGTGGAAAGATTCCCAAACTGAAGGCAAAGGACTGGAGAGTGGGGGAGGGGTCCTCTAGTTCTTGCCACCAAGCCCTTGCCCTGAGCCTGCTGAATGAATGTAGTTTTGTTCTGATAACCAAGGAGGAAGGCAGCCTCCAGGGACCAAAATGAAGCAACACTGTTTACAGCCCAAGCATCCTTGAGACTGAAGCACAGTCCTGTGTTGAGCCGTGATGGGGTTGTGGTACAAACTGGACTGACTCATACAGACACTGCGGTGACTGAACAGCTCTATAATGGATCCCCTTGTTCTAAGACAGCAGTGGTCGCTTCTTATCGTCTTTAAAACTCAGCCACAATCCTCACTGCAACACTGCAGCAGAGCTCTACAGCAAAGTGCTTCTTATTTTGAGCCAATAGAAGCTTCTAGAATCAGAAAGGGGATGTGTTACACATAGAAGACCAAGGTACTTCTCATCCTTACCACAGCAACTCAAGTCTGTTGAGTTTGAGTGAGGTGAGTGCTTCAGGTGGCTTCTTGTAGGATCTCCCCGGCCTGGAGTTTGTCCACAATGTGATCACTGTTCCTCCATGTGCACGGAGGCGGGGGACCCTTTCTGCTTTCTACCAGTTCTCCCAGTTAGTAAACATCCACGGGAAAAGTGCATCCTAATTTTCTCCTCATCATTCCTGAAGATAAAAAGCTTTCAAGTAAGAAAGCACTAATAATAGCAGTTAACATTTCCTGCACACTATTTTAAACACTCACATCCTTCTAGAAGAGATGAGGAGGGTTACTCCTGCTTGACAGATGGGAAAACTTAAGTCTTGGGATTTCCCAGTGACCTATCAAAGCTTCAGGAACCAGAGATAAACGGCTTGCTTTCGATTCCTTCCTCTGTTAACTTAAAGGTGTAGCTGTGAAATAAACAACAACACTTACCTCCTCGGGGACTTGTTTTCCCCCAAAAGAGCAATGATAGCATGCATGCACCTCAGTCAGCGCAGGCAGTAGGCTTTGCCTGCGTTGTAACCGTGAGCCACGCTGTGGGATCCCACTGTTTTGACCTTGGTTTTTTTTTTTATTATTAAGGAAACTGAGGCTCAGCACTGACAAGTAGCTGGTGGAAAGTTGCACAGCAAGGTGCTGGCTGAGCAAAACATCCATGCACCTAATCATAATATTCTATGGTCTCCATGCAAGTTGTCCCCAAGGCCTTACTACTCAGCATTTTCTCTTTCCCTTGCTTCCTCTGATTAAGCTTATACACAACACGTTGTTTTTCCTCCCCAAATATAGCTTCATCAATAGAATGCCCCTGAGACATTTCAAGGGATGTGCATCACCTCCATTTTGTTCCCACAGATTTAGGAAAAACTGGGGTGCAAAGCCTTAAGTTATCTGGATGTATCACGTTAGGGGAGCACAAGAGTAGCTTTGAAGTCAGGCCTGCAGAATGTAACACCCACATCAACCTGAGTTCTGTGGGCCTGACACTCAGGAGCACTGCTGTGGTCAATCTAAAGTAAGCACTTAATCATTGTTAGAAAGAACAAGAGTGGGCCTCATAAGAACAGTGGACAGAGGCAGCTCAGGATGGCGCCAAGGGCGTCTCCCCACAGGCACTCTATCCTGACCCTTTCTCTCAACCTTGACCATTTGGTGGCTTCTTTTCCAGCCCTAGAGGTAGAGCCACTTTGTTTTTTTTCTGAACCAGCACAAGGAACCTCTCATCCTGGAGGAAGAGGCAACAAGGTTAACCACTGGAGGAAGAGGCAACAAGGTTAACCACTGGAGGAAGAGGCAACAAGGTTAATCACTGTGTGAGAAGAAGCTGAGGGCTGGTGAAAGGAACACAGGCCGTCAGGTCTGGTTAGACCTGAGTGTGGATTCAGTTCTCATTTCTGTCTCCCAGAGCTTCAGATTATCACTCGAGTGTGAAGATAACAATGCCCACCCTTGCCGAGTTATCATTCAGAGTAAACAAAGTGATAATTATAAAGGGCTTTAATAGCTAATAGGACTAAGGTTGTTATTTTTAGACTGGCCAACTCATTTGCATGGGCTCTCGGTGGTGGGCTACTGGGAAGGTACAACCTGCGTCTACCCAGTGTGTTCTTGCTGTTCATACGTGACATGTACAGTCGGAAGCCCGCCCCACCCCCAGCAAGCTGCAGCATCCTTAGCTGTTTAATTTGTAGTGGGAAGTAGAAGATGTAGAGGAATTCTTCATCTTCTGGGACCACCAAGGGTTCATCCCTCAAAAAAGAAAGGGACCCAGGTGATTCCGTCACCACACTGGGTGTCTCTGCCGTGGGAACAGTGGCATTTGAGGCAAACACATCATGCCTGGGGAGAGTAAGGCAGAGGATAGCTTCTAGGTTCCTCGTGCCAGCCCTGCCATCCGCAGATAGACGGTGGTGAGTCCCAGGAGCCCCTGTCCAGTTGCTTTGGTTTGCATATGCTGGCTTTGATTCATTCCTTCTCTATCTTAGCACTTTGTATTTTCTCATCTCTCTCCCCTCCAGAGCTCCTGCTTTGTAGCCCACTGTTGGGAAAAGATGGTCTGTCTCAGTTTACACTTAAATTTTCCCTCCTTCTGCTACACGGAGATATTAAGTGCCTGGTAACACTTCAGACTCAGGAGTGGCGTTCGTAAGAAACACAGCATGCAAAATGGCTTTGAGACCCTCCTTACTGTAGACATGCCAGAATTCCAAGACCCAGTCCCTTTCCCTCTCCGCCTGATCCTCTCCTCCTCCTCCCAGCATCAAGTCTGGATTCTTCTCTCTCTCTGAATTTACCCAGCTCATATAATTTGCCTTTTCATTTTGTGAATGGAGATAATTTGTGAATAGAAATTACTTCCAAATGTTTCAAAAATATTTTCTAAGCATTTGCTTTAGCACAGTCTTAGGAGCTCCCCCATCGAACCCCTCCCCCTTTTTTCTTCTTTCATAAAAAAAATAAATATTTCTAGGGAAACGGAGTCTGAGGCGGATGGGCTTGGGGTGGCTTGCTGCACTTGGATATCAATTACTGAAAATATTTTTATGTTTCTAATTGCTAGAGTAGCCGCAGGTAAGGTTTATTGACCCACACCCCTCCTGAGGTAGAAAAGGCCAAGGGATAATTTGTGTTAGCTCCTTCCCCTAAAAGTCCAGAAAATAAGGATGGATGACATGGGAGGGAAAAGAGGGGGCTCTAGATGAGTTATGGAAGCACAGCTTGTCTGGACTTTTTGGTGAAGTATTCCCCGTATCAGTATTCTAATTTAAATGCTTATTCTCATGACTGAGTGATGTTCAGGCTCCTCTCACACACGATGGGCCTCCTTCTTAGTATAACCATTCAGCAAACATCCAGACTCTGTCCTTGTCTTTACCTGCTAACACCCTAGAGATGATATTCCCAGGAGATGTCTGTCACACACATCGTGAAAAGAAATGTACAGTCACCTACAGCATAAGACCACTGTGGCCACAGCAGGGTTTGATAGGCAATAGGTGGGGGGAAAAAGAGAGAAAAAGAGATAACAGTTTAAATTATCAAGGAGCACTTCAGAGAGAGGGTGGTATCGGGTCCTCAGAGGAAGGGTATGTAAGAATTTGGCAGCAGGGCAAGGTGAAAGAACTTCATTTCGGGACTGAAGAAGTCCACGTTCAATAAATAAAAGACCAAGGAAGCATGGTTTTGGGCATCACAAGATGTTGCAGCCTGTCACTGGAGTCAAAGGATACAGGGAACTGAAGGATTGATGGAGACTAGGCTGAAGGGCATCATCACAAAGATGCTTCATACACTACAAATGTGTGCTTGGATTTGATTCCTAAGTACCATGAACCCTGCTGAGAATTCTGAATCAAAGACAGACCCAAACGACGAAAGTTCCTTGCAGAATGCGATGTGTGGGTCAGTACCCTAAGCAGTGAGCTAAGTGTGCTATTCGGAAGCCCAGAGGAAAGGGAGTTTGTTCACAACCAGGACAGCAGCAAGGCAAGTAGAGTGGGCAAGTGTGTGTGTGTGTGTGTGTGTGTGTGTGTGTGTGTGTGTG
>NC_034603.1:5034440-5041984 GCF_900095145.1 Mus pahari | reverse complement strand
GAGAGAGAGAGAGAGAGAGAGAGAGAGAGAGAGAGAGAGATTTTGGAGGGCAAAATTTAGATGTGGTCACTGGTTAACTCTCATGGAAAGGGGAAGGAAACCCTAACATGATCCAGACAAGCTGATCAAACTCTTACTGTATCCTTGGACAAAGTGGCCTGGGGCTGGCTCCTGGGAGTGGAGACAGTACAAGACATTTCCTGATCATCTGCAGCCGGTGCATGTTAGCAGCTCTGGGTGATAGCTAAGCCTCTGGGACAAGGATGTACTGTTTGAATTATATCTGAATATGAAATGAAAAGGTGACAGCAGTGTGTGCTTAATAAACTCTCCTGTTTTAATTGTCGCTGAATGATGCGTTAAGAACAGCCAGTGTTAAGAGACAGAAAAGGCTTAAAGGCACACACTTTTCATCGCTCTAGATGCTACTCTTTAGCCATGTGTGATGTGACTGCCTAAGAGTTCCGAGTAGTGACCCCACAGGTAACATACACCAGTCTGAAAGCAAGGTATGGGTTTCTATTCATGCAACAGTTATAAGCTAAGGTCTCTACAGAGTAGGACCCATGTTAAGCATTAGAGCTAGGCTTAAGGTGATCATGGGTTAAACTGTTAGGTTAACATCAGAGTGAGGCTTGGGAAACAGTGAGGCTATAGACACCAGATCTGTCGTGTGTCACATTAACTCAGTTGTATCTTGTCATACCTGCAGCCTGTGGCCAACATGCATCCCAGGAGAGCTATGATGTACTCTGACACATTTATAGATTCTAACATCATATCACAATGTCAAAAGGTTGAACACCTCCTGATACTGTCTCCCCACCCCAAAACACACTATCTCATTACTAAAGACAGCCTTGAGATACAAGGTGATACCCAAGCCCGAGAGTCTGGAGTCCCTTCTTTTTCCCAGTACTAGTTAGAAAGAAAGGATTCCTGTGGTCACCTGGGAAAGGCACAGGCTCCAATTCTCAGAACCCAAGGAGAAGGTCTCAGAATATATAGTACCTAACTTTCATTATTATTAAATAGTCCCAACATGTTCCTACAAGGTATGTCTCAGCTATAATCTACTAAGCTTTACCTGGTTATTACAGTCTCCCATGATTTTTCTTCTCTGATGCCACTTTTGTTTGGTTTTACTGTCTTGAAAAGGTCCCTGTCTGCCCGCAATTCCCCTGGCTTTTTGGCACGTGAGAGAACAAATCATGAAAAATGAAATGGTTGCTGTTTCACCCCGGGGTCACATCTGTCAGGGACCCACAGCTGGGTGGGATGGAACCCCCGCCCACACGTTTCCCAAACTGCACTGCTGGTTTTAAACGCTGAACCTCAAAAGTTGCTAAGATAGCGGATGTCAGTGGACCCTGTCCAGGCCATTTCCTTCTCCGCTCACAGTTTTGATGGAATATTTCCTGATATCACTGGATAGGTGGCATGCCAAACCAAAGCTCGAACCGTTACATGACATTTCTCTGAGTGCTGTTCCCTTGGTTCACCCATTCATCTGCTGTGCTGAAAGGGGAAGTGCAGAATCAAAACTCTATTAAATAGATGTGCCAAGTAATGAAGGAGAAAAGAAAAAGGGAAAAAAAGTTTCTTCAACTTTTATATGCTCAGAATTGTCTCACAAGCATATTTTTGTTCCTTTCCTCTATTTAAAAATTGATAACCTAGAAAGAAAAGTCAGGATCCAGGGCTTGGAACAGTTTGTGGAACAAAAGTGGCCCCTACTGGTGGCAAAGCTAGATTTAAGTGTGAAGTTTAGATTTGTGCATGACCTTGACCAAACTTATATCCTCCTGAGAAGGCCTCCTAATGATTTTCTATGTCTGGAAGGGCAAACCCTCTTTAGATGTATAAATATTAAAAAGCGCTTCTTCAGCATAAGGGCACTGGTTTCAGGGCTGCAGACTAACTTCTTCGGCTTATAATTAAAAAAAACATCTACTGGATAACTAACCAGCAGCGTATTTGCTTAAAGCTGATTGGGTTGCACACTGAAGCGGCATGGCCCGTGGCTACCTTTTCTTACCCCAGGTTTCTGGAGGCACTGCCTCAGCTCGAACTCCTCCCAGGCCCCCTAGCTTTGGGGTAGAAAACCCATTTTTTGGTTCCATCCTGATGTCACTTATCCTGGGGTTTGATTCTTGTATCTTATCTTTACTTTGTGTCTTAATCTACAGAATTGGTACTGAAAGGAAACTCATAGCTCCCTAAATTAGGAAGGTCTCAGGAAAGGCCCACTGACTGCAGTTGGAAGGTGAAAGGATCACTAATAAACGGTTAAAGAGGTCTTTCTTTCTGCAAAAAGTGATGACCTGCTTGGAATCCTTTTTATTTTTTTCTTTTTAAAAAGACAAACAGACACTAAAGAATAATGCAAAAGAAGCAATAAGCCATGGTTACTCTAACTCAAAAAAAGGAAGTGAGGCTTCAAATGTATTCCATCCTAAATGGTAACAGGGCTGTCTCTGTTCATGTTTGTGCCTTGTGTTTAAAACGGTCCTGAAACAAGTACATTTTACAGGTGGAAAAACTGAGAACTGGAGCTGAGCAGTTAAGCAGCCATCTCAGGGCTCCTTCTGACTCTAAGGAGAAGTAACCTTTTTGTACTCCTAAGGGCATAAAACAAAGGCAGGCTTTCTTCCTGCCTCCCTCCCCTTCGTTCTTCCTTTTAAAAATACTAACTGCATACCTACAAACGGGCAGCAGTGTGCCCTGTGCTGAAGGTCTGGGGCTGAGATCGATGGACAGACGTCAGCTCTGCTCTGATACTATTTTACCTTCTTACCTTCAGCTTTTGCTCTCAGACTCTCAGGTCCTAATTTGCATATTATCTCCCAATTTGCATATTCTCTCTCTCAATCTCTCTCTTTCTCTCTCTCTCTCTCTCTCTCTCTCTCTCTCTCTCTCTCTCTCTCTCTCTCCATTCCTCCATCTCTGCCGATAGATTGTGAGCATAAATAGCTATTGAATTAGTTTTGTCCCAAGACATCTTAAAACCAGGTTTCAATGAGTCCTAAATGTCTCCCAAGTCCCACTGAAAGACACTAGAACATGTTGTATTTTTCATAGTCAGCCACCCTTGTCCATAACAGTCTATGTATGTCTGGCCACCTCGGGAGGTCCATTATTCTGCTTAGTTCTTCAGCCTTATACCACTTGGGTTAAATTGGACTTTGTGTGGGTCCAGCATGATTAGAATAACAGCGGTGGTGGAGGAGGAGGAAGAGGAGGAGGAGGAGGAGGAGGGGTTTATTTCTTGGGACCTGTAGAACGATCTGTGTGATGCATTGCTGTGGTTCTCCACAGTCCTCCACCATCCTCTGTCCAGTTCTAATCAAGCACGAATACGACCTATTTGTTTTCAGTTTCAACCTTGATGGGAAGAGTTGGGGAAAAATTGTTTCACAACAAGCTCAGAATCGTTGCTGGCATCCTGACTGGTCTTTTTCACCCTCTAAGATTGGGGGCGTGGAGGGCAGCCACGCCCCTGCCCCTTCCCTGTTCTCCAGCGTCACATCTTGTCCACCCTGCCTGCACTCTGAAGTCAGTGTTGCCAGTGTCCGCTATTAAACACCCCCACAACGCCTCCCATGTCTTTCTTCAATCCACAGAAGGAGGTTGCTTAGGCCACCAGTGCTTGGGTAGTGAGGGACTTGGATTAGCGCGATGGCTTTGCTGCATGTGGCCTAATAGAGTTAGTAGAGAAGGTTCTTTGGAAGCGATGGTTCTGACAAGAAAAGCGTCTGTAAGCTTGCCTTTGTTTAGAAATATGAACTTCGGAAACCCTACTGCAGAGAGTGTCGGCAGCCACACTGATCCGAGGCCTTGGGCAAATTCATTTGAATTGCTTTGAAATTGGATATTCAAAATTCAATAAAAATAAGCCAGCCTGATGGTACAGCTGCAGCGTTCCACCCATCCAGCTGGGTAAGCCGCGACGATTTCCAGGCCGAGGACTAGAAAGCCTCAGTCTGATGGGGAGATGAGCTCTGAAGCTGCCAGAGAACTCTTCCTGGCAGCCCGGCCTGCCGAAGGCTCCCTGCCAGCCGACTCATGGAGCAGGGCTTCTTTGGCACTAAGTGGCTCCTCTTGCTGGCCTGCCCAGGCGGGGACGAGGTGCCTGCCTCAGTCATGGACAGGGTCCAGGAGGAGGGAATGCCTCAAGGACAAATGGATGGGGTGTTGGAAAAACAATAAAATCATAACACTCCAGTTGTTTGGAGAATGGCTGGACTTCCCAAACACTCTGCTGCGGATCCAGAGCCATCAGACATGTAGGCGGGTTTAATTAAATTGTATGCAGATGCAGGCAAACATTGTAATTTGCCCTTGGGCAAATCCTGCAGGTTTTTTTTTTTTTTTTTTTTTTTGCCTGTAACAGGGGACCCAACATCCTGGAGGCTGCTTTCTTGCCACCTGCCAGGGAAGGTCCCTCTTCATCTTGGACCACTCAGAAAGACTATTACCGCAGGGGTTTTAAGGGAGACTGTTATTGTAAGTCTCCACTAAGAGGCAGGCTGCTTGGTCTCCCTGCTTCATAGGCATAATGATTGGACATAAAACCTGAAATGCCTATATGACAGGAGATATGTTCATATATGCCTTCATGAGCCTAAATATATGTATATAATACATGCAGTTATAGAGGTAGATAATAAATTGGTAGCAAAGTAGATAGATAGATAGATAGATAGATAGATAGATAGATAGATAGATAGATAGATAGAAAGAAAGATAAGATAAGATAAGATAAGATAAGATAAGATAAGATAAGATAAGATAAGATAAGATAAGATAAGATAGACAAATTGCACCTGAGAAAAAGATGTGTCTTGTTGGTCCTAAGCAGCCCATACAATTTTCTTTATCATGCCTATCATATCTCAGGCACAAGTCTAGGTTCCTTCCTCTGTTGGAGTCTGTATGCATGTTAACTACTTTAGGTCAGATTCCAGGAGAAATACATCCTTTAACCTTCCGATTGTGGCATCTATACCACCCACAGTACCATACCTAAAGAGGGGTAATTGGAGTTCCCGCGTGCAGGGACATTGTGAGCAACCCACTCCATTGGCCTGCGTTCTATTTCACCAGCCACTCAAGGGCCAGCCATGAAATTTAATTTGGAGTCTTACAGACACGTTCTGAATCCGAAATCTCAATAATAACTTTCCCTTTGCTCAGCCTTTTAACTGTGAAATTCAGTTGGGGAGTTTCGAAGCAGCAGGTAATGTCACAGCACTCCAGAGGGATTTTGCCAGAATTCTACTAAAGTGCTTGCAAGTGTCATTTCCATATTTAACTAATTTCAGTTTTTAATTAGCTCCATGTGAAAAATGAGAGTTCATGCTGAGCTCCTCTGTCAGCACAGACGCCTGTTTCCTTTCTAGGATCTCAGGACAATTAAGAAAAAAATAGTTGATGCTACAGTAAGTGTGATCATGCATAGCTCTCTCAAGCCGTAACATTGTTCACTGACAGTGAGAGGTGACGACGCCGGGGCTTGCTCGCCAAACTGGGAAAGAGCAGTTTGGGAAAGGGGTCTCTAGATGCAGATTTGCGAGTCCTGGGCCCTGAATGGTTTCTTAGCTGCAGAAAGTGTATTCTAGTCCCTGGCTTCTGTGAGATGACCTCAGATCAGGTTTTGAAAGAACACTGTATAAAATGGATAACTGCAAAGGTTCTGTTACTATGGGAACACGGGTTTCCCAGGTACCATCTCTGTGCTACACAACAGCATCCAGGTATCTCGAAGGTCATTGGATTTCTGATTCTTAAGGCCTTGGCATACGAAAGTAACCTCTTTATGTTTTCAGTTTCAAAATGCGGTGCAGTCATGGAAATTTGTTAATCCTACATTCAAAGTGTAAATTTACCACTTGGGACTGACATGCAAATGGAAAACTACACAGTCTTCAAAAAAAAAGTGTATTGAGAGGTTGTGTTTTGCATAAACTGAAAAATATTTGATGTGATCAGGTTTCAGAAACAATTTTGAGGAAGCCAAACAAATACAGGTCCTGCATCTCATTTGCATACCATCCATGCTAATGGTGTTTGTTACTTGTTTAAAAGAAGAGATTCGTTAAAAGTTTTGAAAGTGATTAAAGTGGAGAAGTATTTGACACTTCTCTTTAGTACTGATTCTTAGAAATTGATTCAGAGAGTCAAATCCTTTTTATTTTTAATTTTTTCCCTTAGTGTTAGGTAATTGTTCTCTGTTGACAATGAATGTTAACAGATCGCCAACAGGCTATTGGAACGAAAGTCCTGTGACGGACCTTCAAATACCACTTTGAGGTGACATGATTGAGCAGCAAGAAAGGACACTTAGACGCCGAGAGTTCTCCCCCCGGGCTTTTGTCCCTACCTGCGTACAAAGAGCAGGTGTCACTCTGCTGATGCAGCCAGTTGCCTTTTTTGATATGAGGTCATAGCAGATGTCCTCCAGGGTGGGCAAAAGTGTCACCCTTAATTTTTTTTTTAAAGAAGTGATATGTTAAAAGAGAGAGGCAATCATTAAAGAAGAGACCACCCATAAGTTCCTCAAACTAAACGTATGCACTACAGTAAGAACCAGTGGTCAACAATAAAAGCTTGGTTGTCCAGTGAGCTGTGCAATTGGAATTTGATGTCCCAGCTTGGGGAATTTTCATCTGAGCCCAGAGGGTGTAGTGCTCCTCACAGGGATATGACGGGGGCTCATGTGTGTTGGGAATAGATGTGGGTATTTTAGAAAGAGGGGAGTGGCTTCTGAGTTAGCTTTCTGACCGACTTTCTATTCATGACCATGAATAGGAACCTACTTCTTTGCTCCAGTCAAGATGTGTCCTGAGGCAAGCCTTTTGGTATCTCAGGAGCAGCTACAGTCACAGGACACTTCACTTGACCTGAGGAGGTTGGAGCCACCGATCCTTTCAGTGGTGTGGACTCTGCTGCTAATGCACTGTCCGGATAACACTTGTCCATCAACATGGGGATCAGCAACAGATGAGCTCCTGAAGATGGGTGCTTCAGGAGAGCAGTGATGATAGCATGCGCTCTACAGAGTGAAGCCACAAGGCACCAGGGAGGGAGCGGAGCAGAACATTATAGGGGCCAACAGAGATCCGGAAACGTGATGGAAGATGTTCCTATGAGGATTCCGGGACTGAGAACTGTGGGTAGAAGTCGTGGATTTATTACCACATTCTGACCACTATTAGTAATTCACTTATTTATTGATTTCCAAACAAACACAAGATACATGAATGAGCTCTGGCCCTAAGGCCCACTGCCACAATCCCAATATCTCTCTTTATAAGCTGTAAACATAGGTGGGTTACTTAAACTCTTTCTAGCTCCATTTCCTCCTTGTAAAATGGGCCCAATAGTAGTAACTATCTCATATGGGCTTTGTATATACTAAAGTCAATAGCTCTTTAATATTCTTTAACAGGTTGTTTGGCAAAAGAAGAGGAGGAAGAGGAAGGAAAGAAAGAAAGTGTGTGTGTGTGTGTGTGTGTGTGTGTGTGTGTGTGTGTGTGTGTGTG
>NC_034603.1:5005970-5034429 GCF_900095145.1 Mus pahari | reverse complement strand
GAGAGAGAGAGAGAGAGAGAGAGAGAGAGAGAGAGAGAGAGAGAGACTATTCTACAGGAATGAACCCATCAGTTGTGTTTGCTTCTTTTCTGGTACATGGTGGCAAACACAAGTTGAACCAAGTAAAATGAATCACCCCACAGCCAAATGTCAATTTCCTTTCCAATTTCTATGTGAAATAAGGGGAATGGGACCATCTCAGCAAGAACGAACTAATTAGATCAAAACACTGATTATAATGATAATCCCGCTATGTAGACAAGTTGGTTACATTTGCACCTGCCAGGAAATGAGCTGTATGTATGCATGTGTGCGCGTGTGTGCGCGCGCGCACACACACACACACACACACACACACACAAGAGTTGGCCTTACCCAATGAGAGCTGTCTATGGTAGAAGACACAGAGGGGAAACTCTGAGGTCACTAGCCCTTTGGTCAGAAGTTGGTTCTAAGCACACAGAGCTGTCCAGGCACAGGAAATGGCTGTCTCCTTCAATGCAAACTGCCCAGCATATGCCAAGAACTGAGATTGAACTTGAGCTAGCTTTGAGGTATCCTAAATCCAAGCACAATCATTTTCTGGTGGAGAGCTCTGGACTGTCTGTGAACTGAGGGTTCTTTTTGGACATTTGGTACTGAAAGAGTTATTCCTCGTGATCTAGGTGGAAGTGTCTTAGAAGAATTAAGCGAAATGCGTGTTGACTTCTCTATAGTAGGATTACAGTGGGGCGCAGTATGGTTACTGTCTCATTAAATATTCTAGCAGGGAATAAATCTCTCCATAAGTGTTATTGGATGTTTCCCTTTTGCTTCTAGTTTTATTGTTTTGCTCTGTGTGGAATGTTCCAGTAACAACTGTTTGTTCTTGCTGTCTAAGAAGTTCAGCGCACGGGTACTGTGGTGGATTTATGTGTAGTAAGAGGACATCCACCTATTACTTTGTGTAATAAACTTCCTTCCAGAAGGAAGAGAGAGAAATGGCTCTTGCTTTGCTGGCAGGGCAAATTTCGTGAATATCTACAGCAATCATCAAAGCCAGCCGACACAGAGCCTGCAGAGGTCTTTACGGTCCCTGTTTTCTGCTCTTACCGGAGAGAAACTGAGCTAAGAAAGGTGCGCTTTCTAAAGAGACAGAGCTGGCACCCAGCTCACCAGCTTCATGCCACATGCCGACTCTCTTGATATCAGATGTCTCTAAGGAGCTTGGCAGCAGTCGAATCACAATTTGGTCCTAGCTGCAATTTCTGATAAGTCTGTGGGTCCCACCCAGGACTCAGTGTGGTTGATAAAAAGAGCTGTCCATATGCTTTGCACACCAGACAGCCAGGCAGTTTTGACACTTTAGGGAAAGTGTAAATGCTTGGTCTGGATTCTCTTCTAGGCAGAGAGCCATCTCGGCGCTACACGGAGAAGGAACTTAGAGGGACACATAGCATGGACGGGGTTCTCCGTACGCGCTTCAGGCTTGTAAGAGAGCTGTGTCTGATACAACAGCAGAGGCTGAGCTGCTCACTCTGACTTGCGTGGTGACACGGTGGCCGTATTAAAAACAGAATGTCCAGTTAAACTTCAATTCCAGATAAACAACAAAATGGTTTTTTTATAGGACTATGTCCCAAATATTGTTTGGGATATTAGAATCTAACATGAACCCTATTTTATTTGCTGTGCCTCTCAACGTTCCTTGATGGTCATACTTCTGTTTAACACCCTCTTAGGTAAGGTGTGATGCTAAACCCAAGGAGAGTAGATAGTGTCGGCCCTGCCATGGTGACTAACCCAAGGAACAGCCAGCCATTTGACCAGAATAAATCCAATTAAAGTTCTTGCCTAGATTATTTCAAAGCAAAACTTGACAAATTAAGCCCCTTTTCTGGATGACCAGGGACTGAGGCATTGGAACAGAAATTAGCACAAAGTCCTTTTATGTAAAGTTTCTCTGGGGCTCTCAAATGGCTATAATAAAATACCAGATTCTATGTAACTAAACTTTATTTCAGTTCAAGAGACTAAAAAGTCCACTACTAAGGTACTAACAAACTTTCGGGGGCTGGAAAGGCCCCCACTTTGGGGCTCATAGACTACCTTCTAGCACTACTTACATGGTAGAGGAAGCTCGCCAGCTCTTTGGAGTCTTCTCTGAAGTGCAGAAATCCTATTTGTGAGCCTTTGTGACTTACCCCCCTCCCACAGGACCTACCACTTTAACTTGGGGTGTAAGACTTCAGCATGTGAGTTTAGGGGGGCAACCAAGTGGCTGATATAACACAGACCATTAATGAAAATTAAAACCAGGTTTGATTGGCTAACTACTCCTGCACCTTCCATAAACTAATTAATACCCTTCAAAATGACCAATTTGTGATTATGCCAGGACAAGGCAGGGCACCCTAAGCTGGTACATTAGTTGCGTCATTCAAACTATAGAGCCAAGTATCATGGGCTGGGGGCAGGGGGACAAAAAAAAAGGGGGGGATTTCCCTTGGAATACATGAAGACAGATGGTTCCAACCAGAGGCTCCAGCCTCAGTATATCATTAGTGGAAGTTCAGCAAAGTATCTAGCTTTGGATAGACTGAGGGCAGATAGAGGGGGTGAGGGGTATACTGCACACAGAGCTGATATCCCCCAAGGCATGTCTGCCTCAGTCAGGGCTAGCCAGAGAGTGGAAGAAGGGAGCCAATTCAGAGACACTGTCTAAAATATCTGCTGTCTAAAAATACCTTTTTCTATCTGGCACAGTGCCCGAATTTTCCATCTTTAGGATTTGTAAGTTTGGCTTAAGCCATTAATTGCCCCTCTAATTGCACATCCATTAATGACAGAAAATACAATGTTGTACAGAGTTCTATGAATGAATGAAAACACCAAGTTGCAACAGATTTTTTTTTTCCAGATAAAACTAACTCCGTTGAGGCTGCTGATAAGTTGAATAGGAGAATTCTGAGCTAGACGGAACTCCAGAAAAGTTAGGATATGACACAAAAGAATCCACACAGGAGGTGCTGCCGAAGTTTGAGGGAGGTGAGGGTCAATCAAGTGGGGGTTCCTCTGGATCAGGCAGAATGGACAGAGGTAGGTAACTGAAGGAAAGACAGCATGCTGAGAATAGCTCACTTTATCACTGCCCTGGTTCTGGCTTCTCCCCAGCCCCACCTCTCCACCCCCCCCCCCGCTTTCCACCTTGGCTTGCATTATTTCTTTTCCTATTGCAACCCCCCCCCCAGCTGCCTCTGCCATGCTACCTGTATGGGCACAGATCTAGGACTGACCTGGGGGGAGGTGTCTGGGCCTTCTCTACCTGCTGGGAAAGAGACAAGAGGAGCTTGTGTTCCCCTCATGTTCTCTGTCACTAACTGCTGTCAGCCTGGCTTCCCATGCTGGTGCTTCCAGCCCTGAGCACTCTCAGTCTCCTGGAAGTTTCGGGGATAAGGAGACACTGCAGCTCCACCCTTGAGTTCTGGAGTGAGGCCCGACAGTTACGTTCGTAGCACCATCTCAGTTGATATGGATACAGAAGCCATTAACCTAGGCTATAAGCTTTTTGAGATGTGGCAAAGCTTGGTCATCATGATACCCCAGCAGGCACGGGGCAGGGGGCTGGCACATACATCCTAATTATCTGAGCTCTGCCAGGCCCTCGAGCCTTTGCTGTTGCAATGTCAAAGCTGGTGATAGAAGTGCTCAATGCACAGACATCAGGGTAGAAGCAGAACACGGTGTGTTTTAACGTGTACAGAATATCAGGGAAAGGGATTAAAGGTGGAAATCTAAGAGGGAAGAAAAAAACGGAAGTTGGGGCTTATCTTGATGCGGCATTTGCATGGAAACGCACTTTCTCCTTGGACTATTTGTGGTAGTTTTACAGGAGGCTGATGGAAGTCGTTCAGAACACCTCTCTTGCTCTTGTACTGCCTGTGTTTCACACTGCATGGAGTATGAAAGCTGAGGGTTCTGCAGGCTTGGGACTGCTTTTCTGTACAGATGCAAGGTCTGGAGAGTCGTCTTCTGTAAAATGAATCTTGGGGAGAGGATTCCCCCAAGTGTTTTCCTATGCGAGGGGAGGGGGGGGTCTGGCTTTTGGCATTCCTGCTATAAGAGACAGGGAACTCTGGAGAACTGTTATGAGCTGGTGTTCTCCAGCCCAACTACTCTCGGAAAAGTTTGGACAAGGTACTTAATGCTGTCCATCAGTGGTTTAGCGTACTGTAAAGAGAGGTCTAAGGAAAGCACTTGCTTCAAAAGCTATAGTATGAAGTGACGAACATATAAACTTGAACCATATGAACCTGCCAATATTCTACCACGTTTGGTTCACCAAAACAACGGTGATTTCATCTCTAAACCTGTGAAGTGCTTAGTGACTGGCACACAGTGAGACCAGCCTTGACTCTTCTTAGTGACAGTTTTATTGATTGGCCTTGCAGCATCTATAGGATGGTGTGTCCTCTGTGATTGCTGGTGGAATCATTGGGTTAAGTAGATGCTGAGATACAACCCCTAAGACTCCCACAGTTGCCTGGCCACTAGAAATTCTGCTGGGATAGAAGAGAAGGAAGGTGGGACAGAAGAGGTGACCTAAGACAGAAATTTCTCAGTGTGAAGGATCGGCTACATAGAATCAGCTCCCTAAGGCAGTCTTTGTACTCTGGCCACAAGGAAACCTCCCCAGGCAGAAAGGGTGATGAGTGACAGTTGTAGATCTACTTTCCCTACAACTGGGAACCTGGAGAAAAGACACGTGGGGGAAACCTCCTTTGCTTGGCTGTCGTATGAGGACACCAGAAAGCTCAGAGATTATGGCGGATCTGTCAGATCTGGGAAGGCTGATGCAAAGAGTCAGTGAGAGCCACAGTGGGGCTATACTCTCAGAATGTCGGTAAGATCACTGGCAGCACACAGTGTGACAACACCAAAGGGGGACATTGCCTTTTTAAAAGTCTTTTATTTTTACATAGAAGGAAACCTTGTATATACCCATCTCTAAACAAGTTTTAAAGTCTGGGACATTCAAGGCTAGTTTTCTCCCTAATGTTTCAGAAACCTTAGGTTTATTAAAAAAAATAAAATAAAATAAAATAACATGAAAACTTTTCAGTTTGTAGGCATTGCTGAGGGGTGTGGCTCTCCTCATTAAACTTCTTTAAAATCGAAGTGATTTTAAAATAGAATCAAGACAAAAAATGGTACCAGTGAAACCCATGGGTGTGGCTGCTGAAGACTGGTCTTGAGATGTGTCTAAGAACCCTGGCTCTACAAGACACTTGGTAGCTGGGTTGAGGCAGAAACTTATTTAATCTCTCAGAGCCTGGTTTTTTCATCTGTAAAATAGAAATAATGGTTGCTACCTCAATTTTTTAAAATAATCAAATGGGAAACCATCTTAAAATCAGATAGGAATTGAGACCCCACATAAAGAATTTAGTAGGTTCTGCTTGATACTATGACAATTGATTCTTAGCTTATAACCCTAAAGGATCAACAGAAATTAGAGTCTTAAATGCAAATTTTTGAAGCATTCTTTTCTTTAACATATATTGCCTACATAAGCATAATGGTACACACCTATAATCCTGGAAGTCTGAGGTGGGAGAATATGAGTTCAATACTAGCCTGAGCTACAGAGAGGGTTCCAGGTCAGTTTAAGATATACAGTAAAACACTGTCTAAAAGAAAAACATCTATGTGTGTATATGTATATGTGTGAGTATATGTATTTATGTATGAATAAGCATGTATATGTGTGTATATGTGTATGTATAAGTGCATATACATATGTGTGAGTGTGTATATTTGTGTTTATTTGTGTATGATATATTATAAGTGTAAATATGTATGCATGTATATATATATACGTGTATACATATGTGTGAATATGTGTGTATGAGTATGTATATAAGTGAAAGTATGTCTATGTGTGAGCATATGTATGTATATGTGAGTGTGTATGAGTGTATGTGTATAAATGTGCATATATAAATGTGTGTATATGTGTATAGGTATGTATGTGTGAATTATATATATGTGAGTATATATGTGTGTATGTGAGTGCATTTATGTATGTATGTGTATATATATATGTAGAAGTGTGTATATATGTGTGAGTGTGTATGTGTGTATATGTGTATATGTATTTGTGTGTGTATATGTGTATATGTATTTGTGTGTATATATATGTATATTTGTATTTGTGTGTGTGTGTGCTTCTTAATACTATAGCATTTTAATCCTTCTGGGCACAGGGACAAATCAGAAAATGGGGAAGGAAAACACTCTCATGGTTCAACAGGGTCATGGCACACAATCTGGATAAGGATGGCCAGCATGTCACAGATCCCTGCTAAGCCACACATTATACACACACACACACACACACACACATATATATAAAATACTGGGGGAAATGGGTGCTCCCAGACAACTGACTAAGCCACCAAAGTCTCAGCCTGCTCCCCACAGGCATGTTGGCTCAGCTCACGCACAGCAGCAGTGAGTTTTATTCCCCCTCAATTCATTTAACTTTAAAAAACCAAAGTGTAAAATATTTGTGTTTACTAACACTTTCATTGTTTTGGCAGAACCACATTTTACTTTAACTGTTGAAAATTTAGCATCTGAACTGAGATTCTGTGAGTGTAAAATACAAACCAGATTTTGAACACTTTGCGCAAACAAAAAGTAAAATGTCTCATTCAGGATTTTTATGTTCATGACATGTTGAACTGATAATATTTGGGTTATATTGGGTTTAAATTGCTACGTTTATTTGTACTTACTTAGAGTGGTGAGTAGAAGAATTTAACTTCATGTGTGATATGTTTCTGCTGGCCGGTGCTGGCCCAGAAGCAGAATGCTAATGACCTTCTGCATAGACAGCCCCGCCCCGGGAAACTCAGGCATTTCTGAGGGAAGAACTGAAGTCCCTTAGTCAGGACAGTTGCTGCTAACAGCTCCAGAGCAGAGCTTAGAGGATCAGAGGGGCTGGTCCACGGGTTGACAGACAGAGCTGGTCCTAACGAACTGCAGGACCTTCCTAGGGGAGCCAGATTTAGCAAATTAAAGAAAACCTCCAACAATCACTGACCTTGGATATGCAGTCTAAGTGTATTAGTTTCTCTTCCCTTTGAAAAACAGAAAAAATAACATACCAACTCCAAACTGGCTTATAAAGTTTAGGTACAGTAGAGTTAAGCATATGACTTAAGCATATGACTTTTAGAAACCTCTACCTTAAAACACAAGAAACGACAATGATATACAACATCATGAATGGGCTCATCTTTCTTTACCTCCCAATATTCAGGTCTTTGAGACCTGTTCCAGGCCGGTTGATATCCCCTTGCTGTAATAAAATACCTAAAGCAGACTATGTTATAAAAATGAGAGGTTTGTTTGAACTAGACATTCTGAAGGTTCAAGGTCCAAACAGCATGGCTTGGGCTCTGTGGTGTACTTCAGTGTTGTATCACAGCAGGAGTATATGTGTTTCTCTATCTACAGAGTTGTTCTTTTTCTTTGTGAAGCTACCAGGATTCAGTCATAGAGTGCTACCTAGTAACCTGTCTTATTGGATCACTCTTCAAAGGCGTTATCTCCAAACCCATGGATTAAGTTTGTACTCTGTTCTACCACTCATGTAAGGCCTTGGGTATTAAGCTCTTGAATGAACTGGGTTGGCTGAAGCCATACTATTGTTACTAGAGGAAACACCAGTCCCACCTTGGGGCCAGGAGAAGGTTGGACCTTTCTTGGCTTGAGAGTCCAGTGGAAGTCCAAAGAGTTACAGTGGAAGTTTGAAACATAAGCTGGTAGGAGAGGCGGGGAGGGAGATTAGTGTGCACCATACCCCAGGCCTCTCTGCCTCATCATGATGATCTGTAGAAGCCAGAAATGTCACAACACCAATGCCTGTTGAAAGAAATGTGTACCTTCGGCACAGAGGATGCATGTGTGATGTGAGTATCACACAAAACCCTTCAAAACAGCTCTATTAATAAATTGTCACTAACTCCAAATAAATCTAATCATGTCATTTATCTAATTGCTGATGAGAATGTAGCTCCTTAAAAAAAAATGGGTACAGATAGCTTATGTTCCAGAAAGAAATTGTCTTTTCTTCCCAGTGAGCTTTGCTCTTTTAAGTTGCCTATATTGATATCAAATAGATCACAGCACAGGGCCCCCTGTGCTTTCTGACTTCTTTCCTAGCTACCTAATCAGGTCCAAGGAGATAGAAGGAATTCTCCAACACCATGTTTCTCTCCATCAGAATCAAGTTTTAAATGTTTCAGCTTAGCCATCTGAAACCCACTTAACTAAAAGCCATTTAAGAGAAAGATCAAACCAAATTTGCTAATGCAGGGTTTCTTTTTTCTTTTTTCAATTCTGAGGGTTTTTAAAAAAAAAAAAAAAAATTAGCTAACCATGTCAGAAATTAGAAATTGAAAGGGACACTGACAGCCTCCCTATGTACCTGATTTGGCTCTGCTGAACAAATGACTAAATTGAAATGAGAATTACATACAGGATTTGTTCAACATTGTCCATTCTTCAACTCATTTCTCACTTCGGGGAAAAAGTACAGAATCCACACCCAAATTCACTCATAGGAAGAAGCATGTCTGTATTGGCCACCGGGACCTCCGAGAAGGAGGTGAGGGAGATGTGGAGACTCTAGACTCTGCTTTAAAAGCACTACAGTAGAAGGTATTCACCTCCAGTTTTACTTAGGAATTGGAGGATCAGACGGCATCCTGCCATCTCTCTTTATTAACAAGTTTCTTGGGTGCAACATTGCAGAGACTGGCAGTAACCTGAGTGAAGAAAGAAGGGAAGCCACTTGGAGGTCTCACAGCATCACGGGGAGGCCCTGAGATATTCTGCTTTTCTTAACAATCAGAATAAAAGAAGGTAGGCAGAGAGCTTGAAGCCAGAGATCAAAAGTCTAAAGTCTGGCTTAGTCAGTCACTAGCTGTGCTGAGCTCAAACAAGTTGTCCCACATAAGTAGGAAGATGGGTCTCCATTTGCCCAAACAACAAATACCTGGACTAGGAGTCTCCTGAGACCCACCTCAATGTGACTCTGCCACACTTAACATGGTGTGGAAAAGAAAACCACAGGGGTGTCTCCAAAGAGAATCCTAGCCAAGCTGGCTACATCAGCTCTCTTCTCAGACACTTGGAATTGAGCGGCTGATAGCTGTCATGCTAGGGTAGGATCCTGCACCCAGTGGTGTCTCCCACCTCTCCTGCTTACCAAACGCACAGCTCAGCTCTCCAGCCTCAGCTTGCTCTTCTGCAAAACAGGAAAGCAGTGCTCTGCAGTTTATAGACTCAGGGATGGCTGCTCAGCCCAGAGTCTGCCGCACACTAGCAGCCCACCACAATTGCTACTGGGAATGCAGTAAAGTACCCAGGACCCAGCAGGAAGTAAGAGATATTTGTTGAGTGCCTCTGTGTGACATCCTGAAACCCCACCCACTTTATACCTACTCCACACTATACATCAGTAGGATGGCAGTCAGGGACCATGTCAAGATGGTCTGGTCAATAACAAACCACATGGGTGTTGGTCCCAGAAGGTTATATCACTCTTTGACATTGTAGAGGTTTCAGTTTGTATAAGTCCTCTCCTTGATGCTCACACAATGACAAAATCACCTACTGGTGAATTTCTCAGAACTCATTCTATCATTAAGTCTCCTGAGGTTAAAATAATACGAAGGAGCCCATACTTGGTTCTGAAACCAGCTGTCTCCACCCAGTCCTATGAGACCTGCACACCAGACTCCCTCTGTAAAATAAGGCTATGGAATCCTTTACCTCTAGCTTATTACCAAGAATAAGTAAAGTGGGTAGCAGGCACAAAGGGCTTAGAACTGTACTGAGTGTTAAGAAACGTTGCAGTTTCCATTATAGCTAAGGAAAAGGGCTAAGAGGGGTATGCTAATTTATGAGGTCGACAGCTCACCAGTACCGTGCACAAATTTGAACCAAGATGGAGATAAACCCTGTATTTTCCAGGGACTTAAGATAGAGAGGCAGTTTCCCTTTTATTCTGCTCCTAAGCCTTTTCTACCCCGATTTTCCTGCCCCAGTTCCGGCCGTTCTGTCTGGAGGCTTCCAGAAGACTCTTAGGCATAGTCTACTTGGGGCTGCGGACAGATATCAAGAGGAGAAATGAATCCAGGCCTTCTCTGTCCCCCTCACTACCAAAGAAAGAAACTCACCCAAGAGCTCAGTACACAGGCCCGACTCCCCCACCCCGCCCCGCCACGCCTTCTCGCTGTCGGACGTTTCGCAGGAGACCTCTCTCTCCCTTTGTTCCAGCTCACATTGCACATCTCCAGATCGATATGACATCTCATCCTCTAAAACATTCATATGTCTGCTTCCTAGGACTCCTGTGGCCTCCTGCCACGGGCCACCCCCTTGCCTTGCCTTTGTAGTTAGTGGTCTCATGAATCTGTCTCCTCTTTAACAGGCCTGCTGGGTGCTATTCTTTAAAAAAAGAAAAAAACAAAACAAACAACAACAACAACAAAAAAAAACAGGTACTGTTTGGGTTGTCAACACTGAGTGACAAGCTGGGATGGGCATGAGCATCTAGGTGTATATGCATGGATTGTGGGTATATGTGTTGTTGTCACAAAAGCTCTTAAAATCCCAGACCATGATTTGTTTGGTGAATAAAACCTCCAGATATTATCCTTCTCTAAAGGTGTTTTGATCACATGAGCACTTTCTTGAGGAAAGAAAGGCTTTTATTTTACTTCTTTCTGGGGGAAAAATAGCGCCACGGCCAGAGTGGTCCGGGTGGGCAATGGCACCCGTGCGGCTGATGGCTCTGGGCATGTGTTTATCTGCACAAGGATGCACAGACCCCATGGACAACGGGCTGCTGCCTGGCATGGGCGGCCAATATATTCCAGACACTCTGCACAAGAGAAAACAGTGGCCACAAGCGCGCGTCTGTCTCGAGTATTGATTTTCTTGGTGATGTTGGGGAGGGAGGGTGTTTTTAGAGGTCAGCTCAGCACACCACACACCACGCCCACACTATCAGCTGAGACCACCTGACAAGCACCTGCAACAGGGGCTTAAGGGAGAGGAGTCAGGAAGCCTTGGACTCCATGACCCTGCACATCTGGAAGCTGCAACAAGCCCTGTTTGTTTCCTCCAAACACAGGAATTGATTAATCTCGTCCCACTTCCTACTCACTGTTCTGTCCTGAGCCTGTCACAAGAATAGATTAATGTGCAGGTCCTTCTGTGTAGATTCTTCTTGTCTGGGAAACATACTGCTCATTGGTCCCAGAGCTGCCTTATGGAACTGTCACCTTGTCCTCATAGCAGATGCACAAGGGGGCGGCAGAAAGCCTCCCTACTTTGGAGAGGGACCAGGACTAGGAAGGCGACAGACACTGACAATCCTCACTGAGGGTGTTTCAGGACCACAGTGGGAATGGGACAGGGCCTGCAGGAATGGGCGGGCAATATCTGTCTCCCCAAAGCCCCCTCTCATTCAAGTGATCTTGCCAGGATTCTGGGATTGCTTCTCCTTCTCCTGTCTCTTCTGTGTAAGACCCTGGCCCTGAGCTCTGCAAGCATCTTGGAAGCTGTAAGCCAAAAAGTTGGACAGAGGCAAAGAAGTTTCCAGAGCATCCTCAAGAGCTAGGTGCACAAATCCCATTACTGGTAAAGGGATTTGTGGGCGTCACTTCCATGTGGCGCTTTGAAAATTTATTCCATTCAATGTATTGCTACACTGTCTGGGAAAAAAAATAAGCAAAACCACTTCACTAAGGCAGTTAGGATTTTTAAAAAGGGATTTTTTTTTTAACTTCTTTGAGATTTAAATTTTTTTAATTCCTTTTTTAAGTCTTAAGGCGTTTTGAAAATGTTATTCCTCGTGGTTTTATTGGCACCGCTTCTTTCCCGAAGAAGGTAGTTTTGGCTGCAGCAACATTCTTAAAAGAGTGTTATGAAGGCATTGCAGAAGTGCTCTCCCTTCTCAAAAAATAAAAAAATAAAAAAATAGAAGTACTATGTTTAACCACACCCCAGAGGATGAGGAGCAGAGTGGTCCAGGAAAAAGCCAGCAGAAGCTGATGTCAGCCAGCCAGGCAGCTGAAATCACTAGACATTTATTTTACGTTGGTAATGATGGATCTGTAGGTTAAAGAGCAAAATGTCTACTGACCACGGTGTACTCATGAAGGATGGATGTCTCCTTGCAAAGACCTGTTCCTGAGCAGGCTTGGGCAACATTCACAGAAGCTTTGGAATCTTCCTGCCCTGCTCCATCTTGTAACAGTTATTTCAATAGAAAATGCAACAGACAGATGTCCTGGGAAGTGATGGGGTGTGCCTCGGAATGGTGTCATTTGTCAGCGCAACATGAGGACTTGAGGCTCTGACTCGAGTGGTACGGGTCAGGGTGGGGACCCCAGATACCCCATTTCCTTGTGTTCTGACACCGGATGCGTCAAGCTCTCTAAACGTGAGTGTTCATGTCTGTAAAATGCAAATTGTTAGTGCCCTTAGGATGATAGGGTATCAGTAGGATATCTAGGACTCTTCTCCTTCAAAAGGCATTCTTCAACAAAATAAAGAGTTACCCCCCCAAAGGCATTCGCTCCCCCAACATGACCCACCTTTCCTGCTTGCTAGACTCTAGCTCAGACTGCTATTCACTGGTGTCAATGCACCATCTCATTTCCGTTAAGTCTTTATGGACACTGACTCATCGTGACCCATCCTTGACCAGTCTTTGTTAAAGGCAAAAGAAGAAAGAGAAGACCTTTGCGTTTCCATCCCTTGCCTTCCCAGATGCCCTGCTTGGTACCCAGCTCTTCATGTGTGTTTAGTTTCCCATCCTCCCACTAGAATGGAAGTTCCATGAAAGCAGGGATTGTGTTTTGTCAACTGCTTCATTCCCAGGGCCAGAACACAATTCGATGCACAGTGTGAGCTCAATAAATATTTGCCAAATGATAAATAATGAATAAATGCTGCCATTAAAGTAATTATCCCAGTCCCTGGCACGTTGTCAAAATAAATGTGTATCATCATCATGGCTGAAGATGCTCATTTGCATCCGTGGGTTTCCCCTGCTCGTTGCTAAGGTGCCTCTACAGTGCCCAGTAATTCCAGGGTGAGCACCTACCTGTGTGCATTAGCCCCGGTCTTCCTCAGCAGGTTCCATCCTTTTGGCAGGGGCACCTTGGGAATCTGCTGTTTTGTGTCTATAGGAGTCTTGGCATTGTGGGCTGAATACCCTGGTGCTGAGCCAAGGAGAGCCAGCCCTGGCCCTTCCCATCATTCCCCCATTTCTGAATGCACTCTGACATCAGCCCAAAGGCCCTGTGCTTCTCTGCCTGACTGTTGAGCCACAAGGCCCAGCAGGCTTGGCTCCTTCCTTTCCCTCCTGGGGTTCTGCTTGGCCTGTGGTCTTGCATTTTCAAAGGGAGAGCCCAATCTCCTCCCCTGGTTACATATCGACAGACCTGATCTTTAAAGATACCCCTTGCTCCTGGGGGCCTGCTCAGCAAACTCAGAGCATCTGTGGCTTCCATGTTTGTCCTCTTTGACAAGCAGGGGTTGAACGGCTCTCGGTGAAGTATTGCTGACATATTGATTGACTCTCTTGTCAGGTTGATCCTCTGCCAGCCAATGAACATAGAAGGTTCTAAATGGCACCCAGCAGGCCCACACATACCCTAATTACTATTTCAGACAACCCCTTTTGGAAGCTGCCATTTTTCAAGGGCTAGGATCTCCGCGCCCTTGAGCTAGCTGGAGAATTCTGTCTCCTGTGACCAACCCCCCGCTTTCTCTAGCCTGGGCTCGCCTTCTGAGTCTTTCTATTGGATCCCATCTGGCATCTAAACACAGGAACTTCAATGGGAAGCTATTAATCGACCTGCAAGGAGGTCTGACTATTGTACTTGCTGAAACCTGGGATCTGTGTGTGGTCTCCCCATGTGGCCGGAGGTCCTCTTCAACACCCTGGGAAGGTTCTCTCCAATTAGCTGAGGGATACTTGCAGGGTCTGGCGGCTTGCTGTGCTTTTAGCGGCTGATTTCCCAGAGGCCACCTGGATTCCATGAGCTTTCACTTGAAGCCTTCCCCATCCCATCCTTGCTGACCCACGGAGCCCTGTGGTTCCATCCCAGCATCTCTCCGGAGTAGAACCTGTCAGATCATGATGAATTGTACATTTCGCCTGTCAGTGGGGGTGGGTAATGCAGAGGAGAGGGCTTCCAGAACTCATTTCACTTCTGACCCTAACATGGTCTGAACCAGACCTTTTGGGATGAGCTGCTAGAGCATTCAAGGGGAGGAGGAGGAGGAGGAAGCATCCCAGGGCAGCCAGGATCTCTCCTCCAGTAAAATGTGAAGTGATGGGTACTAATGCGAAGTACTGAGATGAAGAAGCAATAACTCCGGCTACCCCAAGGCTTCTCAGATATCTAGGCTGGCTCTGGAAATGGAAAAAAAATAAATAAAAATAATAAGATGAAGGTATTACAATTTTCAAATATTTTTCTGTCCATGGAAATAGGCATGATGACCCTAAACAGGTATTAATTTCCTGTTTGGATTTCAGAAAGGCTCCCAGCCTGATAAAATTTAAAGAATTCACAGGAATCTATTCTGTAAACCTTCCATCCTCTTTCCTTTTCTTCATAAGTGAATCTATCAGTCAGGGTAGATTAGGCCCTGCTGCTGTAACAAAGAACCCTAAACTCTAGGCGGCTCACTGCCATAACATAACAACTGGTTACTTCCCTTGCTGCGTTCTGACACTTGCCAGCCACGGCTGGCTCTGTTTAATGGCCTCTTTGATCAGGATTTAGGATCACTATGCAATGCAGGCTACACTGCTGGTCACAAGGCCACATCTGAGGTCAATATCGAAACAGAAATAAGAGTTCCTCCAGGCTGCAGTGGCAGGCACAGTGGTGGCCATGCACCAACTCACTCTGACTACGAGGTCTGAGAAAGAAGCAAGTTTTGCCGAGATGCCATTTTCCCATGGACTTCGTAGCCAGATCTCTCTATATAAAGTATGAAGCGGGTACCAGATCTCCAGCATAGCTGTACTCTTAATTCTGAAATCTCTCAATGGTAAAACTTGATAACTTCCCCCGTCTGTGAATGAGAATCATGCCAGTACCTACTTGGAACTCCTTTAGGAGGGTGTGTATGGCAGGTGTGTATGGCAGCATTGAGCTCAATGATTGACAACAAGATACATCAGACACTGAGATGTTTTGAACCTCTTTCTCTTTATACCATGGTCCATTTTGCCACCCATAATATCCCATCCTGCTGTCTGTGCCACCACAATGTTTTGTTTTGTTCTGTATTTAGAAGCATATAGATCTCTGCAATCTATGCCCTCAAGTATACCCCCGTGTGCTATGTTCTACCCTAATAAACACGGATGTGCTGTCTATGTTTGAGCCACTGCCAGCTCTTCCAGGGAGCTATGTGTGCATAACCCTCCTTGGCACCTCCCTGCACCAAGTTGCCCTCTATTCCACCTGTGAAGGAAACTGTTACAAAAGGAACAGTGAGGGAGGGAAGGAGGGAAGGGTGGAGGGATGGAGGAATGATTCCTTAGCCCAAACAATAGAACCAGCAGAATAAAGAGCAGGCCTCTCATTAGTCAGCAAATTCATTTACATCACAACTCCCCTGGGCCTCTATCCTGAGGATGTTTCTGTCCATTCCCACAGGCAAGAGAGAGATGACAGTCTCATCTTCTTCCCCAAGCCTGGGACCAAGGGACAGCTGAGCAGAACACCAACACATACAAACAGAGATAAATAAAATAAAATAAAATTTAAAAAGCCAATAGAAGCCTATTTCAGACGTCCTTTCCCCCCAAATAAGAAGAGCTGGCCGTACCCCTGGGCAGTTCCCACATTTACTTAGCATTTGGTTCAATGACGGGAGATAGTTCTGAACCTGAGATTCATCTCCGTGCATAGCTTCTGCTGGTGGACAGGTCTGTGCTCAGCGATTTGGCTTCACCCCTTTCCTTACCTTCATCTCACTCATTTTCCTCTTCACTCAAAGAGTTGTCTGGGAAGTGACTCGCATCCCCTGAACCTAAGGACCTCATGCCTAGTTTCCTTGAATAGCTTTGTTAATGATGGTGATAGTGGTGGTACCCCTAGCAGTCGCAATATCAACAATTAATAAAGAACTACAATAGAAACAAACAAACAAAAAAAAAGTGTTAAGGTGGTGGGAGGGGAGACATCCTTGAAAATAAAGCATGGAGTCATGAGTGTCCCTTCTATGCTCAGTAAGATTCCAGTTCTATCTATTCTCCTGAAGCTGACAGTGGCAATATACCCTGTACCTGGGAGTGACAACCCTGAGGAGCACCAGAGGGAGCACTTCTGAAGAGCAGTTTCACATGGGTAGGACACTGGGGAGGTTGTCATCATCAGTGCCTGCCAGGACCCATTGCTTTTTCATAGACATGAGTATCAAAGCTTTGTTAGGCTGGGGCCCGCCTCTGCACCCGAGAAGCTGCCAGTCTCAGAACTCGGGGACCCTCCTCCACAGACCCAGCAGCAGCTGGCTCCAGGCGAGCTTCAATAACCCAACGGTATTGGGTATTTTTTTTTTTTTTGAAAAAAATCATTTTAAAACAGCTAATTCCTTGGCTCCCTTCACCTGGTAATTACAAATCAGAAGCTATCGTTATCTTGAAGCAACCACGATTACTTCTCATTTCCTGACCTCTGTATGGTGAAAATATGTCATTATTTGAGGCAACAGAATCTGGTCTCTTCAAGTAAGTGACCTACATATAACAGATAAACTGCAGGAGAAAATTAGGTGTTACCTCGATGAAGAGAGTACAGTAAATGTCACTTACTCTTATTAGTATTTATCATCTGGGAAAGTTGCGACCGTGGGCCTTGCACCTCATGGAAATGGAGAGCCAGAAAATGTGGCTTGAGGTGGAGAAGCCTGTGAGAGAAAAGCAGATGCGGACTCTCCCAGGTACCTTGCCATCTTAATCTGCCTCCATCAATCTAAGCTGCATTGTGTGACGATGGGTTTTTAACCTTAATAGAATAGAGCCTGACTTTAAGTGGTGGTAGGCATGCAGAATTAATTGCTATGTGAACAATTTCCTAAGCATTGTTAATTGTGTTTCCTGTGGTTAATTGTCTCTCCCATCCCCACCGTCAAACTCAGAACTTTCCTGTCAACAGCCCTTTCTCTCCTGCTGAGCTACTACGAATGTGGCAGCAGGCATCAACCTGTGCCCATTGAAATGCCAGACAGACAGGGCACAGTCATTGTTTGCGTGGGAAATATACAGGGGATGGATTCCTTCTTTATTTACAAAGGAAGCGTTTCTTGGATGAGGGCCCGGGAAGAGCAGAGGTGTTTCCCTCCCCCTTAGTAACAATACAACCAGGACCCATCAGGGAGAGATAAAGATACTGAGTTTTCTAAAATCACTCTGGGTCTCTGCACAGGCTAAGTGACAAGACCAGAAGGCTGCCTGGAGGCAGAGGTGGAAGTGTACATGGAAACCGACCTCTGAATGCATGCTTGTCTCCTGAGAGCAAGTGCTTATGGGAATCTCATCTGTGTCTCATGCCGTACTTGGGGAAAACCAAATAATGCTGTGTTTGTTTTGCTTTTTTTTCTGGAAAAGACTCTACCACTATTACACATATGCACACACACTCATGCACACATATGCTCACACACACACACACACACACACACACACACCTTAAGCATTTTCACAATGTGCTGAAAAGATATGCACTTGTCATGAATACAGCAAGAAAGAATATATATATTCAAACTTTGGCACAGTTAGATAAGCGTGCTCTAAGTGGGCCAGTGAGATTGTAGATACCTCTGCCTGTGGTGGCATTGCAGGGTGGGTCAAATGGGAGCAGTGTAGCCTTGTTTTTGAACTTGACTCACATTTTGAGTAGCTGAGTGAACCCAGCCTTTGCCAGTGCACCTGTCTAAAAGCATTCATGTCAGATGAGTGGCCAAGCAGGCGAGTGATGAGTGACCCCATCCTGAAAGATAAGACCTATATGCAGCCTCCCTCCTCCTCTTCCCACAAGGGGTGCTGCCCCTGAGGCTGGGAACTGCAACAAAGCAGAGACAAGAAGCTCTTAGATTGCCACTTTCTGTATTTTAGCTAATCCTGACGGCCTGGGGCAAGCCATTTTTGAACTGCAGTTTCCTTAAAAGGCAGTCGCTTGGAAAGAGGCACCTGGCCCTCCCCCTTGACATTTGCATTGCTGAATTATCTATTCATACTTTCATTACTTTGTCTCTCCTGCAGCAATGCATCTGCTCGGACTCAATTGGCAACTCCAGCCGGCAGATGGACACACCTTTAACAATGGCGTAAGGACCGGCTTACCAGGAAACGATGATGTGGCAACAGTGCCATCTGGAGGCAAAGGTGAGGTTACAGCTGCTGCTTGCCCTGTTGAGGTCACAGGAAAAGTCAAGGTTCTTGCCAGCTGCTTCAGGTTTTTAAATTCAAGTCTTGGAAGGCATTCAAAAAGGGAAGAAAAAAGGAAAAAGAAAGGAAAGGAAAGGAAAGGAAAGGAAAGGAAAGGAAAGGAAAGGAAAGGAAAGGAAAGGAAAGGAAAGGAAAGGAAAGGAAAGGAAAGGAAAGGAANAGGAAAGGAAAGGAAAGGAAAGGAAAGGAAAGGAAAGGAAAGGAAAGGAAAGGAAAGGAAAGGAAAGGAAAGGAAAGGAAAAAGGAAAGGACAGGGAAAGAAAAAAACCAACTGCCTTTCATAGGTGTCCCCTGTTTAAAGTCTGTTTGCTGTTCCTGTCTGTTAGCTGTATTTGGCTGGAGTCACTTGGATCTGGCAGAGCGCCTGCTCCAAGCTGTGTGCATACCTATGCTATCTACAGCAACTGATTTGATGTCGAATGCTTGAAAGCATTCCGGGGCCTAAGCAGCAGCAGCAACAGCAGCAGCAGCTGGAGCAGCGGCAGCAGCAGCAGCAGCCAAAACCTGCCTGATCAGAAGGCAGGAAGCAGCTGGCAGTACAGGCCACTAGCCTGGGTCCCTCTCCCACAAGGAGAGATACAACCTCCCTGGGGAGTAGTCTCGCCTGGCTTGCCTTGAAAGAGACAGAGCTGTACTGCATTGGGGAAGAATAGAAAGGAGTTTTGACAACTTGGCAACAAAGCTTCCCTTTTCGGGCAGGGAGGAGGACAATAGGAGTGTTCATTGAGGCAATCAGGCGACTGTATTCGTGTAGGGGAGAAAAATAGGTGCTAACAAGGTGCTAAAAAAGCGGAGAGAAAAAAAAAAAAAACAACCTGGGGAGGTGGGGACAGGAGCAATTAAAAGGCAAGAGCAGCCAATGGCACAGTTAACAGGGCTGACATTTGGTAATCTGGTGGCAGTTTGAGTGATTTGGATGGAAATCACATAAGCAAGGGATTGTATCAAAAGGGCTTCTCCAAACAGAATTTTTCAGTCCATTTCTTAGTCAGCAGCACACACAGACAGAAGGGCGGGGGAGAACACCACAGGAGTATTTCAAAGAAAAAGAAAGGATATCTATCACATGTCCAATATAATATAGTATAACTTCAGCTCCAAGAGCAGGAAACTCATCTCTGAGAAATTCAGACCCAGAATGTTCTAGAAACTGATCCAAAGGAAACACGATAGGCACAGTCTTGAATTCGGGTCTGTGTAATGTGCATCTTCCAACAGGACGTGGGCTTTTCCTCTATCTGTACTTTCTCCTGAGGAGACTCCAGAATTCCTCGGTCTTGGGTGTGTATTATTTATCGGAATATGCTAATGGTCTCCCCAGGGCTGCCCTACACCTTTGGGTATGCATCCTCGGCCTTTTCATTCCATCTTTAAGAATCACTCTTCCCATCCGTCATCATCTTAAGGCTAAATCATCTTTAAGTAAGCATGAAAAAGTTTTATCTAAGGATGAAATGATATGCTTCCCATTATTGAGTAGGTGAAACTAGATCTCAAAATAAAGACTATATTTCATCCTAACTGCCCATGTTCTGCTTTAACTGACCACAAAGCCCGGAGACAAATTTATTGCCCTCAGTTTTGAAATCTGTTCACCCCTAGTACTTGACCTTGCCCCCTCCTCTTTTCCTTTACAACAATGGCTCTCATTTTTGCCCCTTGGGAGACATTTGGCAATGACTGAAAAGGGTTTATTTTACTGTCACAATTGGAAGAGGTGTAACTTGTGGGTTAAGGCCACCGGTGCTGTTAAATGACAGCCAGTACACTGGCTAGCTCCCTATGGTGAGGAATTACCTCAGTTTGGAGGACCAACAGGACGGCTCTTGGAAGCCCTGCTTCATGGAGTCTCTGCTACATTGACCCGATGCTGTTCCTTAGCCCACAAGTCAACAACCCCTCCTTCCAGACAAACTTAGACTGCACATCTGAAAGTGAAGGTGCAGATCATCCCACCAGGCACAGGATGTGGAGCTAGGAGGGTTCTGGAGGTGTATACAGATGCTTTTGAAACAGTAGCCCGAACCCAGGGATCTTCATAGGCCCCCAGAAATGAAAATAGCCCCTTTTTCTTTTGTCTCCATTGCCCAACCCTACTTCCCTTTAACACTCATCACTGTCACAGCCAGACAACTGAGGAAAACTCCTTCGAGAACAAGTCTTAGGAATATTGTCTCTACGGCAGCGGCTCTCCACCTTCCTAAATGCTATGACCCTTTCGTACAGTTCCTCATGTTGGGGGTGACCCCAACCATAACATTATTTTCACTACTACTCCATAACTGTAATTTTGCTACTGTTATGAGTCACGCTATAAATATTTTCAAAGATAGAGGGGTTGTGTTGAAAGCCACTGCTCTAAGCTAACAAATAGGGACATCTTTTTCATTGTGATCTGGGGAGACCAGAATCTTAGGCTTTCCTGTGTGCATTAAAACATAGAGTCCAACTTGTACAACACCACTGGCTCTGGTATTTTCCAGATGAGTTATGGGACGGAGAGGCTGTTTACTAAGGCATTGTCCTGTGGGGTTTGCCCACTGGTCTTTATAAAATGGGTGCAATTTCAAAATTGCCTTAAATTAAAATAAAATTCAATACCTTTGCTTTCCAAATGCCAAAAAATAAAAAAAAAATTAAAAAAAAAAAACCAAACAATATTCTGGCAATGACCAAAGATGCTGGATTGCCTATTTGAGCTTAAGGGAAATCTTGTAAAATGACAGGAAAGATTGTTAATGTCCTTGACTGACTTGAGATTTGAATTTCTGGACCTAGTGACCTCTCCGTCCCTCATTCACCAATTCCATACATTTAGATAACCCAAATCAATTCCCATCGACCACTTTCCCACTGTTTCAAAGAGACAATCAAGACATATTGGCAATAAGTTAATTAAATAACACCCCCTCAATTTTTTGTGGTATAGGATAATCCTTCACTCCGATGTTTTAATCAAGATTCACCACACATTGCCAGGGAGGTTAATCTTATTAAGCAATTACTGGGTAAGTATCCAGCAGGAGCAAATTAAAATGTAAGCAAAACACGGGCATGTGAGTCCCATCTAAGATGGTCTATCGATAGGGATTTCATTAGTTGGTCTTCAGGAGTATTTACATTGTGCAGGTTTGGGAAGGAGTCTAATAGACAGGACAGCCTCCACACTCCGATACGGAAACAGTGGAAACAGAGCTCTCCATTCATTAGTTAGGAGAGAGTGTTCTTGGGGCTTCCTCTTCCTCTTCCTTATCCATTTACAGTTGTTCCTAGCTTATCCCCCCCACCCCGCCTCACACACACCCTCTTTCAATTAAACTTTACCGTAGATGGTCTTGGTTTCCACATTGAAAAGAAGTTGCTCTTGGACTGCCAGAATCACTCACCGTCTCGTGTGTATTTCTATGTTCAAAGGAATGAACTCATACATCTTCATTAGAGGGACACAGAGTGCTTTTTCTATAGATGTGGGCTTAGATAAGCCTTAAGAATGAAGATTCGATATAGTATTCTGACCTGGTCAGATAGCATAAAGGGGTTCAGCTTGATTGCCTGGACCCAGAAACAAAGTATAGGAGAGCTTTGCCAGGGCATGTCACTGGCTTCGGGTTTGTGCACTGATCTTAAGAAAGAATATACTCTCAAGTAGAATTTCATGGATCATTCTCAAAATCCATCAGTCATTTTACCTTCCTAGTGTCCTCTGTGTCACTGAGGTTAGCAAACCATATCTCATGGACCAAATCTGCCTGACCACCCACTGTGATGATAGTCTCTATGGGTGCATAGCCATGCCCATCGGGCCGTGGAGGGAAACAGGTGCAGCAGACTGGACGGTCTACAAAGACAAATTTGCAGTTTTACCCTTTAATAATAATAAAAAAAAAGTTTATGATTTTTCCATGTCATTTCCAAACTCATTTCCACTTCTCTAGAACCTTTCCTATACCCAAATTATGGGTATGCCAAGGTCCCAAAAGCTGTTTCTCTTTCTTCATCAAGTGCTGATTGTGTACTCTTCCTGATTCTCCTTGAGAAATCCTGTAAACCAGTGTAGAATACTGGCATTGATCTGGGTGGACACAAACGCCGACTCCATCCCTCTGTGATAGGTTAGCCTTATTTGTTCAGGATGCTTATCCGTTCCCAGCCTTCACCTTCTCGTCTGAGCAATGGCGCTCCTTCACAAGCTTGTGGTCCAGCATGAGATAACCCTTTCGGGACACTGCTGTGATACCATGCTCCAGACAAACAACCTGTGACTCTCTGTCATTATTAACGTCCCCCTCATGTCTCTCAGTTGACCCATTTAATACATCTCCACAGGTTGCCACTCCTGATGAGATGCTAGGATATCTAAAATGGAAGGCTGCTTGCAGAATGGCAAGACATACAATAATACCACTTCATCTCCCTCCCTTCCTTTACCACCTAAAGATTAACACAAGCCCCAGGTGAGGCTTTTACCCCACACATTTACTGGATGAGATCAATGGGAAGCAAGATTTCCCATTTCAAGGGGCCAGTGTGTAAGACAGGCTGGCCAGACCCCAAGCATCATTTGTCTCCTGTAGCTTTGAGCTCCATCACTGCCAGCCTGCCTGGTTTAAGCCATACCATTCTCGGTTTATAACTCAGCTGTAAACATTTATTTGTGCCTGAAGCACATTTCTTTCCTACCCTTTGAAAAAAAAATCAGAATTTCCAGATGGTATGCAAGTTGGAAAAAATGGCAAAGACTGTTATTCTGTTTAGAAACATGTTTTTCTACACTTGCCCTTTCAGCAAAAACTTCATAATGATTTTTACTCGCTGGCTTAATGCATGGTACTAGGAGCCAGATTCGCGGGGAGGTTGGTAATTCTTCCTCTGGCTCCTGTCATTCAGCTCCTCCATGCACACAGCTCGGGATTTCAAATGATCACATCTCTGCATGGGACTTTTCCAAACTTGGTGATGTTCCCAGAAGGACAAGGGGTCAAACATCACCTTATAACATAACTACTAGCAAATACACCAGTAGCTTCCATCAATGCAATTCCTGTCACGTTTAGAGCGCTGAGCTGACCTACCAGTCATACAGCTGGGTACCAAGTAAATGTGTCACAAGGATGGATTTCTGACCCTAGCTCAAATTCATGTAACTTGTTCTCCCTAGCATCACTCTGGCTTGGCAGGGGTACAAGTAATCTAGTCGTCTCTCTACAAACTGAATCTGCCTTCTCTCTCGTTGGCTCCCCTTCGTTCTCAGGGTTGATATACCCAGAGCTCTTCTTCTGGATTCTCTTTTCTGGAAATCCTCTATACTTAGTGTGGGTTCTGAAATGCATTCTACCTAATAGATATGTGGGATTTTGAGTACACCAGACACAGACTTTTAATCCCAGCTCAACCACTGAAGAGCTATAGGGCCTTATGTAAGTCACCTAACTTCCATCAACCCTGGTTTTCCCATCTGAATAAAGGGGAAATCACCAGGCTATCAGATCATTTTCCAAGTAGCTCCGTTAGCTACTGTCAACAATACTAATAAACCAAGCATCACATCAAGGCAAAGTGAGGTCACTGAAGGGTCAGGGTTATAAATATGTGACAAGAAGCAATCTTAGGCAGTATGCAAAAGCCATATACTATCCCTAGACCTGAGGGATTTTTATAAGGATCATAATTGACGCATGGTGTTGTGAACGCCAACACTGGAGCGGGGTCTCTCACTCTGGGAATCCCTTCCTGAGAATAGCTGTGGGGGTGACAGAGTGGAGGCTGTTGAGGCTAATGACAGCCCAGACCAGCTGCATTTCTTTGCCGCTAATCTGAGATCCTTACAGGATCGCTTCAGCTACCCCTTGGCTGAACAGAAGCCTCGGGTGGTTGTTCTCGTGCCCCAATAAATGGAAACGAAGGGTAATGACTGAGGCAATCTTCTGAATTCAACTTTATTTGCAATAGATAAAAATATGTGAGGCAGAATAATCTGCAAGGCAGATTTATGTGGAGGAGCCTCCTGGGCTCAGGGAAGTTACGAAGTATTAATATGAGGTCTCATTTCCCTGGCATAACTAGGAGTCCGTTCCCTTTATCACTTGTTTGGGGAATAACTTCCCTGTTTCCATAAATGAGTTATGGTAACACGTTCTGAAATTATTAGTCCTAATGCAGCTGTGGAAGACTGTCATTTTTGCCCAACATCAGTCTTATTTAACTGGTTGAAATTTTAGGTACATGTCTCCGAAGTAGGCAGTAGTTTGCCATTTACATGAGCAATCGTCCGTGGACTGATAGAGTTGATGATCATGTAAAATTGATCATCAGAGTGTTACTTCAGAAACACCACAAATCTCACTGGTAGGCTGGGGATGTGCTATCCAAAACCGCAGGATCTCAGACATCTGCCTCTTGGGGAAAATGGCCACCATCTCCATCTTTCATTGTGTGGCACATAGACTAATCTCCAGGGGAGGTCCTAGCTCTGGCAAGGGCTGGACCTGGCCCTGCTTGCCAGGATATCTTTCCCAGCTATTGTCCAGCACCCAGTCACGCTGGGCCCACTTACACAGGAAGATCATAGGATGCCTTGTCACGTCTCTTCCAACTGAGTCCAAAATCAAGAACTATGACCCTGAACTTCAGACTGCCAGGGCTATTGGAATATAGGGTGAGAACAGGGCATGCACCCCAGCTCTGTGTGGACCAAAGTTTATCTAGTAGCAAAGCAGATGCTTGATAAACATTTATTGCTTGACTATAAGATGACCCAGCCAAATTCTTAGGATGTTCATCCATCACTGTTAACTAAGTAAAGTCTGGCTGCCCTTCGCTCCGGCAGGTGCACAGAGCTGCTCACAGGAGAAGCAGCTGGAGCCATTTGGAACCACCAGACTTGTAGCTGTGATTGCTCTGGCCCTCATATTTTAATATGCATGACCTATGCACCACCCCTGCCAGGCTGCAAGCACACTGGCTATGCGTTGTACATTGATTTCAACTGATCTGGAAAATGGCTGTGACTTCATAAAGCCCCACTCCGGCCCTTGGGCCTCTTTTATTAACTGTACCTGCTCTGGGCAATCCATACATGAAATGATACCGTTACGAGTCACGCCTTCAAACCTGGGATCCCAGTCCTAGCACACTTAAGGGAGCGCTGTGACAGACAGGATAGAAAGATGTAGAAACCCCAGCGTGTCTACAATTTGTTATTGGTTGACTCTACAGAAGTCTGTTATTCAGATGGGAAGACGGAGTCAGAGAAGGGTGCGACCAGCCCAGAGGCACACATCTGATAATTCCTAGTTCTGAGGTTCACATCTGGGCCTGACCAGTCCTAGAAAGCCTCCATGAGACCTCTGAACCTCTCCATGAGAGGTGTCCATGCTGTACATAGAGGTCAAATCCTGATGGTTAGTGTGTTCCCACTACCTGTCCCTGCGTAGTATCCCTTTAGGGACAAGCCATGTTCTTATGGGAGAGCTGTATGGCTGGGGGGAACCTCTGCTCAAACCTTCATTTGTGGGATCAATCTGGCTTTGGTGTTATGTCTTTGCTCTAAGAGAACAGTAGAGATGTGCATTCCCAGACACTGGCCCGAGTCACAGGGCCCACTAGACGGTCCCCGTGCGGGCTGCAGCAATTCGTACTGCTTACGTCTTTACTCCCTTCTTTCATTGTTTTTAAATTTTCAACTTTCAATATATCCACTTTCATGATTTTTGAAATAGTAGAAAAACTCTTCATTGAGCATTGACAACTTTGAATAAGGACTGTGGACTAAACATTGCATGGCAGCAAGGTTCAGTTGGGGGGTCGATGACTTCACTGTGGTTCTTTAAAAGACTATACTTGATTTAAGATAAATACATGCAAGTGTGTAAAGGTAAAGGGGGATTTTGTTTATAACTGACTCTCAATGTTTTTAAGGAGGAAAAATCTATACACACACACACACACACAGAGAGAGAGAGAGAGAGAGAGAGAGAGAGAGAGAGAGAGAGAGAGAGAGAGAGACTGTCATCTTTCAGTGTCTTGGGAGAACTGATCCAGTCTTCTCCAGATACCAAAAATCTGTGGGTCTCCAAGGTCCTTCTATAAAGTGGCACATTATTTGCATAACCTAGGCATATCCCTCCCTATAAATTACATCATCTCTACATCTACCGTTCTGGGAATCCCAATGAGAAGGTGGTTAATGCATGTGTCTAGTACAGAAAATAATTCTTTTCAGATAGTTTAGACCCCTATGCCATTGAATCCACACATGCAGAAATCCCAGATGTAGAGAGCTGACTGCATACACACATATACATGCACATACAGAGAGATAAAATGATGCTAAAACTAATGTGTATAGTATTTACAGAATCTGGGTCAATGGCTACAGAAATTCCGTGTAGCACTTGAAATGATTTTAAACCTAAGTTTACTTTAAAATAAAAATTTCATATATGAATGTATGTATACATGTATACCTATGGAGAGAGTTGCAGACTTAGGGTAATCAGTTTTGAAGGTTTTATTTACCATCTGTGACGGCTATTCTTGATTGTCAGCTCTGTAGCAGTATTGCCTCTATCAGATTTGCCTACAGGCACACCTGGGAGTGGGGCATAGTCTTGATTGCTAATGAGCTCCTCCCACTATTGGTGGGGCTACTCCTAGAACAGTGGCCCTGAGTTGCGTAAGGACGCAGGCTAAGTAGAACCACTAACAACCAGGAAGCTGCTTTCTTCCGATGCTCTTGCCCCGCTCCTGCTTGAGTTCCTACCTGGACCTCCATCAATGATGAACTGTGACCTGGATGTACCAGCCGAATAAACCCCTTCTTCCCCAAGTCGCTTTTGTCCAGCGTTTTATCACAGCACCAGAGAAACAACCTAGAGCGTTGTCTACCAGTGGAAGGAGCTTACACCAGGCCACTGAGTTTGTTAAAAATTAAAGGCCCGTGTAAACCAGCTACAAGCCTTTTCGGGTGGTCCCCTTTCTATTTTGCTGATGGGCTAGGCACACACTCCTACAACTCCTCTTGACTTGTTTAAAGAATGACTCCTGCAACCTGCTCTGTGGTGTGGGAAGGCTAGGCTGAGATGCCATTTCACACATCTCTACATCTTCACCACTCTTATGTAGAGATGGCATCGAGGCCCTGAGAGCTAGATATTCTAAAGCCATGCCTTCTTAGAAATAATGATGAGGGTTCAACGTAGAATACTTTATTCCCATCAGTCCTTCAGAAAGGATTTCAGGTCATTGAGTGCCAGGGCCAGGACCCTTAGCTTTTGATTCTTTATCTTAAGGGCC
Source organism: Mus pahari (assembly GCF_900095145.1). Lineage (NCBI taxonomy): Eukaryota > Metazoa > Chordata > Mammalia > Rodentia > Muridae > Mus > Mus pahari. The sequence goes on along the minus strand of NC_034603.1, from coordinate 5,006,594 downwards.
TACCCACTGTATCCCATGTTTCCTGGTATAATTGTTTATTAATTAGAATTTATAGGAAAGATACACCAGAACTTTACTCTCAACTCTTCCAAATGGCCCACAAGGAAGGTTCTTTAAATAGCAAATTCCACATAGAGTTCTCGAAAGGTAATTTTGTCTTTAAAAACAAAAACAAACAAAAAACAGTCCAGCTTACATGCAAGTCTTCAAAGTAATCCTCCTCAAGGCTCTCCTGTCACCCAACTGTCAGAAGGCTCTGCTGAAAATTACCTACCAGATGGGCAGGTGGCACAGAGGCCCATTCAAGAGGAGTGGTGCCAAGTGATATTAGCGGGGAAGGGAGGACAACTGGCCCCTCTCTGACCTGAACAGCTAGAGAATACTGTGGAGGCCATAACCCCACCTAGGGGCAGCAGCAGGTACTGCAGGCTGTGTCCCAGCAAAGTGAGACACAGAGGACCTACCTGGGTCCAGGCTCAAAGCCCCAAGTGTAAACTTATTCTTCTAACTAAATCTATACCCTACAAAATAAGACACCCTCTAGGCATGGGCACACACATATACATGTAGATCACATAAATACACCGAAGTTCCTACCTTTTAAAAAGCCCCCCCACCCCACCC
>NC_034603.1:4994848-5005749 GCF_900095145.1 Mus pahari | reverse complement strand
TCTGGACCTTCGGAAGAGCAGTCGGGTACTCCTACCCACTGAGCCATCTCACCAGCCCGATTTTTTTTTTTTTTTAACTCCAAAAAGAAAGAGATTTTCCTTCTTGTATAACATTTTTCTATGCCCTGTAACTGACTTCATTTATTATGGTATTACTATTTGCTGGGCCCAGTGCTCTATGCTCTTCTTCATGGACACTTATTATCCCCACTGTATACAGTTTCCATTTTACAATAGAGGACTGTAGGCCCAGCAAGGTTAAGAAACTTGCTGGAAGTCACACTGCATGGAAACCAGGACTTGAGCCCTGTTAGCCGCCCCCTCCTGGCTGACATAGGAAGACAAACATCGGAAACACCAGGGCTGTGGCTGCTTAGTGAGTAGTCTCTACCCACTGACAGCTGAAGACGGCTTCCTAAGCACAGCCTTCTAAAACTGGGGTCCTGTACAAGAAAGGGGGTTCCATGCCTCTAAAACTAGAGCACTGAGGCTTCCTTTCTGGATTTCTCCCGAGCAGCCACTGTGGAAGCTGTCTCGCATCCGTGTCTCCAGCGGGTTAGGATTTAGGTAGGTTTCCAGAGGCCACGGCAGGCTGCTGGCTGCAGCAGATTGCAAGCCTGTGTTGCCCACCCTGCCATTAAGCCAGCAGCTCTGAGGCCTCCAGATGTGAAGGAACATCTGTCACCTATCTAGTGAGTACGATTAAGCTTAGAGATAGAGCTCAGGTCTTCAAAGTTCTACCAGTGTTGGTGCATTCCCTCACTTGTTACTCTGTGCTGGCATTTGCTTGGTCACTGTCAAGGACCTACAGATCTTCTTGTCCAGGGAGGTGGTTGCTCTTGTCATCATTGTCATTGCTGATGTTGTCATTGTTGTTGTTGTCATTGTTATTGCTTTCATTACTGTTGTTGTCGTTGGTGTTATTTTGTCATTGTCGTTGTTGTCATTGTAGTTATTGTCATCGTTGTTGTTATCATTGTTATCGTTGTCCTTGTTTTTGTTGTCATTACTGTTGTCATTGTCATTTTTATTATTGTCATTGTTGTTGTTATTGTCATTATTGTCATTGCTGTTGTCATTGCTGTTGTCACTGTTGTCATTGTTGTCATTACCGTTTTTGTTGTTGCCATTGCTGTTGTTATTGATGCTGCTGCTGATATTATCAACATCATTTTTTATTTAGTTTGTTATTTCCTTTTCTTATGGGTCCTTTTTGAATATAACATTCTGTCCACCCAAAGGCTTCAATTTGGGTAGGGAAATTTGACCCCCCAAAAAGCATCTTTTTTTTTTTTTTTTTTAAATAAAAAGCTTTCAGTTTATAGTGTTCATGGCCTCAGTCCAACTCATGAGAACTGATTTTTTCTCCTGGATTCACCATGATTTTAGAAATCCCTCGAATTAGCAAGGGTTTTGGAGGCTTAGGGCCAAGGACAGTAATGCTTCCTTAGCGTCAGAAAAGACTCTGAAAGCTCTGTGTGAGTCAACTCATTGACTCCTCTTAACACCCCTATGAAACAAGTACTAGTAGTGTCCCCACTAGACAGACAAGGAAAGTGAGGCACAGAAAGCTGGTACATGTATCAAGCATCCAAGCTAAGACATGAGACAGGGTAGGATGCCTGACACACTAGTTACTCTGCTGCTATTGGTGCAAACCACTCAGAACTCTCTGCACGTTTCTTTTATCATATGGGAACTCCCAAGCTCCCCTCAGGAGCCCATTGCCTAGCTTTATTGGCCTAGATGCCAGTTTATCTCAGTCCCTATTGATCTACTACTGGGACAGATTCTATGAGTCCGTCATAGAATGCGGAGGGATGCCTTCATGTAATTCAAGCCACTCTGGTTTTTAATAGTTTAGACATGTAAGACCTTCCAAATTCCAAAAAGCCACCTGCCTTTTTATGGATGATGAAACTTACGTTAAGACCACGTAAGAGGAGTCTTGTCCTGGTGCAGTTGGTTATAGCGACAGAGCCAGCTCTGCCAAGTCAGAGAGAGTCACTGGCCTTTAAAGGCAGTCTTTGGCAGCTCTATAAGTTTTCATGGGCATCCAGTTCCTCTACAGTGTGTGTGTGTGTGTGTGTGTGTGTGTGTGTGTGTGTGTGTGTGTACACTCTGTACATATATAAATAGGCAGAGATGTTTGGGGCTATCCATCTACTGCAGAACACTGAACTGAACTTGGTCAAACCTCCTTTGCCCATGCTGAAGATGCTTGAAGTGCAGGACCACTGGTGTGATCACACTCCTAGAAAGGAAAAGAAGCAGAAATAACTTCTTTCTGTGGTTGGTTTGGAAGCTCTTGAGAGTCAGGAAGATGTTAAGATGTGAGTTGTTTATATTTCCTACATGGCTGAATCCTTTTGCAGCTATCACAAATGGCACCTATGCAACCAAATTCTGGCCATGTTCTCTCACCATGGAAACAGAGAAAATGATGCTCCACTATATAAATTAACTGATGGGCTGGTGAGATGGCTCAGCGGGTAAGAGCACCCGACTGCTCTTCCAAAGGTCCAGAGTGTTCAAATCCCAGCAACCACATGGTGGCTCACAACCATCCTTAAGATCTGACGCCCTCTTCTGGAGTGTCTGAAGACAGCTACAGTGTACTTACATATAATAAATAAGTAAATCTTTAAATAATTAATTAATTAATTAATTAACTGATTCTCTGCTTTTTCTTTTTCCATGGTTGCAAAAGAAAGCACCTTCAGAAGTTCTGGCAGAGAGTTAACTCACTCTTAGGCAGTCTTCTCTGCATAGACATTGCAAGCCAAGCATGCTGGCTCATGCCTATAATCCCAGAACTTGGGAGGCTGAGGCAGGACAATTGCTATGAGTCACGGTTAGCCTGGCCTTATGTATGTAGTGAGATCCATGCCTACCTAGGCTATAGAGAAAGAAAGAAGACAGAGGAGAGGAGGGGAGGAAGAAAAGTAAAAACATTAAGAAAGAAAAATGGTTGGTTAGTTTGTTTGTGGGGTGTTTGTTTCATTATTCAAGAACTTTGGAAGTCTGTGCATGAGCTATTGAAATTTTCAGTATCGGTACCAAGAGAATGTAACCTATTTGTGCCAGTCTCAGGACGACGAAGTCCCTTCTCAGGGTGCTTCTGTCCTTCCCTTCCCTGTAAGGAAGGAGCCCAGCCAGTCAGATGGCATCTTCCTTTTCTGCTGGGCTATTTGATTTATTTTGGACTTTGGAAGGATTTTGTTCCAACTCTCAGAGTAGGCTGGGCATATTTATATCTGGAAAGAGTAATGAAAGGCTTCAAAAAAATTAAATGTTAACATATACGTCCCCTTCCCTCCTGGTCATTTTAAGATGCCAGTTACCATGACAACACAGCCCACAAAATAAGCAAATCAGGCCTCATAGGGGCTCATATAGACTGAAGTGGCAACCAGGGGTCCTGCATGAGTCTGACCTAGGTCCTCTGCATATACACAATGGTTGTGTAGCTTACTGTTCTTATGGGATTCCTAACAGTGGTGTGGGGCATCTCTGACTCTTTTGCCTGCCCTCAGGATCTTTTTCCTCCTCCTGGGCTGCCTCATCAGGCCCTGACATGAGGGTTTGTGCCTGGTCTTATTTCAACTTGTTATGTCATATTTGGTTGATATCCTGCTTTTTTTTTTTTTTTTTTTTTTTTTGGAAGGGACATGGAAGATGGATGGATCTGGGGGAGAGGGGAGATAAAGGGGGGTGGGAAAATGAGGGGTGGAGGAAAGGAAAACTGTGGTCAGAATTTAATGTATGAAAGAAGAATAAAGAAATTAAAAATGAAAATAAAGATGTCAGTTACGTGGGAGGGGGGATGGGACTTCACGCCTGCTTCTCAGAGTCTGGTCAATACTGTGTTTTATCAGTAGAGATTAATAACAGAATTCCCAAAAAGCACTGTGCCAGGGCCTCAGATGCCCTGGGGTGTGAATTTATAGCTTTTTCGTTTGTTTGTTTGTTTTGTTTTAATCCTCAATGTTTTAGCTGTCACTCAAAGGAAATGAGTTTAATCTTAATTTTGAAATAGCAGCAACAGCAACAAATTCTGGCACATAACTAAATATGAGTGTACCACCAACTAATGTATGCAAATGTCGTTGACTCATTGTCATTCCTGTGTTCCAGTGCCCTGGTCATTGAAAAACAGCAGCATAGACAGTGGCGAAGCAGAAGTCGGTCGGCGGGTGACACAGGAAGTCCCACCAGGGGTGTTTTGGAGGTCCCAGATTCACATCAGTCAGCCTCAGTTCTTAAAGTTCAACATCTCCCTGGGGAAGGATGCCCTCTTCGGTGTCTATATAAGAAGAGGACTACCACCGTCTCATGCACAGGTACATCTCTGCCACACTTGATGGTACCAAGTGGGTGACATACACAGATACATTGCTTTGTACCTACTGAAGTTCCTGTAACTAAAACACAAACAACCACAAGGTGCTGGAGAAATTGGAACCTCGGTATATTACTGGTATCAAAATGGTTCAGCCACTCCAGAGTGAGGCTGGCAGTTATTGAGAAAGAAAGATGACTGTAGAATTGCCAAAGAATGGAGAAGCTCCTCTTCTAGGTAGATGGTCAAAGAGAAGCGAAAGCACTCTTTCTATCAAGTTCACACTACAGCATTATTCATAATAACACATAAGTGAAAGTCAACATGATTGTCCAAATGATGGAAGGCTAGGCAAACAAACTGTGACATGTCTGTACCATGGAATATTACTCAAACATAAAAAGGAATGGATTGCTTTGGCTTGATACAGCATGCATGGGTACAAAATGGTAAAGGAAGTCAAAAGCCTTGTATTGTACCATTTTCCATGTATAAACTATCTGAGCTAGGCAAATCCATAGATGCAGATAGTAGGTATGTGGTTGCTAGGAAACGGCGACTGATTTCTAGAAGGACCACAACTTCTTCTTGGGTGATGGAACTACTCTGAAATTAGCTGAGGTGGTGACATAGCAATGAATGAACTAAAACCACTGAGGCTTTCTTTTTTTAAGTTAAATTTATGTTACAAGAATTATCATTGTTTTTGAAGATGTGACACCCTGCTAAGGTTGTACCTACTTTGATCAGCCTAGAAGTTAATTTGGGGGATGCCTTATGCTTATTAAGGTCACACTAGGCAATGTATTGTGTGTAGAAAGAGTGACATATGGAAACGGTGTCCAGAGATCTTTCTCTGTGGTACCTAAACTGAGCTCCTTGGGAAATGTTTGGCAGTGTAAAGGGGAGATGATTACCAGAGTTTGAGTGAAGGAAGTAGACTGCCTTCTGGAACTCATATTCATCCTATCTTGCCTGACTCTTGTCACCATGGCCAGGCTTTTCTCACTAGAATGGTAGCTATGTGGAAGCATCTCTTCTTGCTCCCTTCTGTGATATGAGCTTAATGGCTGATGCAGGAACCTTTACTGACTTGAAGAATTGCCTCTTGGGATATATTTCATTATACATTGACTGAACTAACACCTACCTAGCTTGAGTTTCTTTTCCAACAAGAATTATATTTTCCAAGAAAAGTCATGTTTTCCCTGCCTCATTTGCCTCAAACCTAGCAAAAACCTGTAGTACCTTAGAAAGCGTGCTGTGGAAGGAACACTCCCAGATGTCCCGTCAAAGCTGACTTTGAAATATGTTGGAAAGATATTCATCTAGAAAATTCTGTTGGAAGAAATCAAGGCTTTAAAATCATTGGCAAACAGGAAGCAGTCAGACCACCCTATGCTTGACTCACAGCAGACATTGTTAATCGATCACTGAGCCTGGTACACAAATACCTCCCCACGTAGCTCTCAAAGCAGGCACCACCAATCGACCAGTGTTGGCTCTTGAGATGAAATTTACTTGCAATCCTATCTTTATAGCTGCCAATAATCGATATAAGGACTCTAAAGGCTATTCCATTTTTTGTTTTGTTTTGTTTTGTTTTGTTTTTAGAAGGGAGGGCTGTGTAGGTTTTTATTATCATACACAGTGCATGCTATTGGGACCAATATGTAAAGTGGTAATCAATGATCCTCCATCCACCCATCCAGAAAAAAACATTTACTGGGCTAGGCACGAATTATCTAGAGATGAGTGAACACTGTCTCTGACCAAGCAGGCAGCTGCTCTACAAAGAGACTCTCATCCGGAGAAAGAGGAATTCAGCTGAAGGGAGTTCCTGAGGCAACTCCAGAAAGGCTGGCCAGGCAGCAGGGTGCAACTCTGGGAAGCTGTTAGGTGGTGTCCTTGACCTTCAGGCTCCACTGGCCTGGCTGTGGTGTAAGGAAGGATTTACAGTGTGGAAATCTGCTTATCAGCGTGATTTGGGAATGGGAGAGCTTGCCTCTGGGCACAGCTGAGCATAACCTTCCCCTCAGCTAGCCAGCTGCAAGGAGCTATGCTGCAAGGAGAAAACGATGCCTCTTCGCGTCCTTCTCAGACTCTGTTGTTCCCCTTTGCCTTTCAAGCTCTGGATCCCAGAGCCTGGGAAAGTCACGATTACAGGAAGACAGTATGACAGCCTTGCAACTGAGTGATAGCAGACAGCAGCTACAGACACACTCCACTCCGATTCCCCGATTCCCCGCTGTTCTGACATTCAAGACTCCCGTCCTCAATGACAATGTCTTTTCTTCTTTTGTGGCTATACCACACTGTCCATCTCCTGCCAAGCTCGTGATTGTTCTAGCGATGTCCTCTCAAAATAGCTCCACTCCAGGGACAGCCCCAGCATACACTTCAAGGGAACAGAAATGAATAGCAAGGAGCTGATAGGAGCTGGGATTTCAGTCTAACTGCCAGTGTAGGAATGTGAGGTGTGTTAAGAGGGTCAGGTAAGCATTGCGCTGTATAGATGCCCAGAAATGCACAAGACAGGTACACTATCAGGGCAGGGCTTTGGAAGGCAGGGAGAAAACTACTCCATGCACATCCTTACATTCACTCCCTGTCATTACGTGCATTCATGTCCATTTGATGAGCTACATTTCCTAGAGGAGACAGTGCTGAGCTCTTTGCAGGGATAGGTGACTAACACACGTCTCAAGCTATTATAGAATTTCCAATTTCTATTGGCATATCCTATCAAGGAACATAAGTTCTATGGGGATTGGCAGTCTAGCCAAGGTGACTCATTTGAGCTGGAGAAAGAGAAAGGCAGGGAGGGGAGAGGGGATAGAATTCCATTGACTGTGTTGCATGAAATGGCCGTGTTTAAATTTTACAGAGCAGCTTGCTCTGACCAAGAGCCTACAAGTTTAGTACCCTTGTCCAAGGATATTAAATACAGACGAGAATCTCTCTCTTAAAAAAAAAAAAAAACCTGCTTAAATTTCCCAAGATTCAGAATCAGTCCCAGCTGACTTTTTCTCAAACTGGCTTTTTATAAAAGATACAGAAGCGACATGGTCTAGGGGATGGAGTCCGGAAATTAAGCAAAGAACTTCTGGGCAGAGGCAGGACACTGGATGTGTCCCTAAGTCCATCTTACCTTTACTGTCTCTTATGCCTGAGTTACTACTTCTCCACAACATTATTGTGGCTGTATAATAATAGACAGAACAACACAGTGAACATGTGGAAAACCTTGGTAGGCTAAAGCCCAAGAGAAAATAGTGTGCATTTCATTCTACTTCAACACTGGAAACTGAGATGGAAAAGCATTCAACTTGCATGTGCAAAGCCCAGGGTTCTCTTCTGAGTACAATTACCTCCAAAAGCGCTCTCTCTCTCTCTCTCTCTCTCTCTCTCTCTCTCTCTCTCTCTCTCTCTCTCTCTCTTCTGTGTGTGCATGTATTATAAAACCACTGATACAGACAGGTAATTATACAAATATGAGCTTTAAAACTAAAATTAATTTTCTCATTATTTCTTCTTACTGAAGAACAAACTATGTTTTCATTGACAAAAATTTCAAGAAACAAAGAGAGAGGGGAGAGAGAGAGAGAGGGAGAGAGAGAGAGAGAGAGAGAGAGAAGAGAGAAGAGAGAAGAAATACTCATAATTTGAAGAAGCCCCCTTTGGCTAAATGTTTATATGTGTTTGCTCTAGCAAAGCATATCCATTGCAGTTAAAAAAAAAATTATGACAGTTCCAGTCGCTTAAAATAGCAAATGCTGTTTCTTGTTCAGTCTGGTATAGGTGACTCTCTACCAGGGAAGACTGTGGCCTGCCCCCACTTCCACCATGGAGAGAGCCGTTAGCAATGCTTGGACATACTTGTGGTCATCACAGCTAAGAGATTGCTACATACCAATGGGCAGAGGCCAAAGCTATTGGTGAACCCCCTCCTCAGTGCTGGATTGCTTATAGCACAGCCCCTCCAAAGAATTATGTCACTACAAACATCAGCACCGAGGTTCTGATCCAAACTTCATATGTTCATCTTCAGTTAGTGAGGACCTTGTTCCGAGTCATCTTCTGACTCAAGGACAGAGACCTATTGTCCGATGCAAGGCCTGTTCCTCCGAGTAAAGGAAGGGCAGGTAGGAAAGTGTACTCATTCCTCAAGAATTCTGTGTGGCACAGAAAACCTAAGTCCCTTCTCTCATTGCCCATAACAAGTCGCATCCTAGCAGTCAGAGATGGTCCTGGAAGCGCGGGGGGGGGGCAGAAATATGAATGAAAAACCATAGTGAGTCCCACTCACAGTGCAGTGACAGTCCTGGTGGCTGGTCTGTGTACACTCCTACAAATAAGCCCTTATGGACCACATTCGTTTGCTAGATTCTCCAGAGAGCGCACACCATGCCTGCACATGACAACATTGTGTCAGTGGCTAATTCATTTACTTCTCCCTCCCATAATTTAGTTCTTACCATTTCTCAAACACTGCCAGTTGGAAAGGATGCTATCTTTGTGCTATAAATGCAGCATTTTTTTAATACCCTACATTGAATTTCTTTTTAAGACACAGTGAAGAAAATAAATCAGTCTTCAACTACCAACTCAAATTCTTATGGGGATGGTGTGTGTACAGCCGAAGCTGGCTAGATCGTGCCAAATATTTGAAATCCTACAAATTGTGTCAGGTTTGCTGAACCCTGGCTCTAGCTACAAAACAGATTAGGCCAAGGGAGAAAAAAAAAAAAAATAACCATGTGAGCAGGCTTCAGGGCTAAGCATCAGAGGAAATCCCAGATCAGAGTCTGTTGCTGCAAGTCCGGATCTTGGGTGGTTAAGGCAGCGAGCAAGTTTGCTTGACAGTTCATCAGTGATTGCTGCTGATATGTCAAGCCAAGGAAAACCCTTTGCGAGAACAAGTCAATAATCGGCAAATTAGGTACATGATTAACCTGAGACAACAAGATGCAGTTACCGCTTGGGAGCCCTGCCGAGACTTCACCTTCTCCACAATCCTGTTTAGCAAATATTAAAAATGCCTACTTCATCACTCAGACTGATGGAGCCAGGAGCCCAGTGACTTCCAGCGGCAACTTGAACGGAAGCTTGATTGCCAGGAGCTACAAGGCATGGAGCAGCCATAAGATGCAAGCGGGAGCCAGCAGCCCCTCGTTTACACTGAGACACTTCTATAGCAGAAACAAAACAGTCCACAGATTACACATTCAGCCCTATAGAAGAGACCACCAAATAAATGCAGTTGTGGCAGACTGGGCATGTGTGAATTCAGATCAAAATGAGCCACGCAAACATTTCTCTTCGTCCTCATTCATACAGCATCCTCCTAATGACATTTTTCAAAAGCAAATTTGTGCGTGGCGATTAGTGGCGTTAGCTTTTCCTGCCTCTGGCTCATCCCAATCTGTCTCAGAGCCTTCTCAGAAAAGGAATTCTTTTCCTTATTCCATTCTTTCTTACCCTGGGAAGGAGGCTTTGCTGTGGTTTCAAGCTGAGCTGGGAATCTGGGATACTGGAGCAACTGATTATCTCAACCCTCTGGCTATACCATCTTGCCACTACCACCTGTATGTCTACACAGGTATCATTGACCTGGGCCCTCCTGGGTCTGTCCCTTGGGTACAGCAGGCTGGAGGTAATACCAGGGCTTGCAGTCAGTGTTCTAGAACATGACGGAGTACTTTACAGAAGCTCCCAAGGTCATCATGTCCATTGCCAGTCAGGTAGGCATGTTTTCACAGCCATGTATTTATGAAGATCTTGTGGAATCAATCGGATTCCAACACACACACACACACACACACACACACCCGCCACTACCCCCAAAGGTCTGAAAGTGCTTTTGGAAAGGACATTCTCAAGACACTCCCATTGGTGAACTGGTACCATTCCAGTTCCACCAGAGTTGAGAACACTCTCCCAGCGGTTAGAAGAAACCAGCTAGGGATGCCTGGATTCAGTGGGAGAGCTGGTGCGGGTACGGGGGTGAGGCAAACCCTGTGTCTTAGGAAGAGTTCTTTTCTGAGATAAAACACTATGACAGAAAGCAGTTTGGGTAGGAAAGGGTTCACATCTTGATCCTAGTCCCTCATGAAGGGGAGCTGGAGCAGGGACTCAAGGCAGAAACCGCAGCCGAGGCTATGGAAGGACTCTGCTTGCTGGTCTGTTCCCCCTAACTTGATCCTGTCTTCTGGGAGCACCCAGGACCAGCAGCCCAGGGTCAGCACTGCCTCTAATAAGCTTAGCCTTTCCTGCAGCAATCACTAATCAAGAAAATGCTCTATACATATGCATTGGCCTACAACCAATCTGATGGAAGCATTTTCTTTTTTTTTTTTTTATTTCTATGAAATCTTTTTTTTTTATTTTCTTTATTTACATTTCAAATGCTATCCCGAAATTTTCCTATACCCCTCCCCCCACCTCTGCTCCCCTACCCACCCACTCCCACTACTTGGCCCAGGCCTTGCCTTGTGCTGGGTCATATAAAGTAAAACAAATTATCTTATTGCCACTAGTCTCTGTCCATAATTATTGT
>NC_034603.1:4987964-4994822 GCF_900095145.1 Mus pahari | reverse complement strand
TGCTCCCCTACCCACCCACTCCCACTACTTGGCCCAGGCCTTGCCTTGTGCTGGGTCATATAAAGTTTGCAAGACCAAGGGGCCTCTCTTCCCAGTGATAGCCAATTAGGCCATCTTCTGCTACATATGCAACTAGAGACACAAGCTCAGAGGGTACTGGTTAGTTCATATTGTTGTTCCACCTACAGGGTTGCAGCCCCCTTCAGGTTCTTGGGTATTTTCTCTAGCTCCTCCATTGGGGACCCTGTGTTTGATGGAAGCATTTTCTCAGCTGAGGCTCCTCTTCCAGGTAGCTCAAGCTTGTGTCAAGTTCACACACACACACACACACACACACACACACACAAACAGGATACACTACATGTTTTAAACTGTGATGCTGACCTTTGTGGAACACCAAAGGACAGCAGAAAGCTAAGAGGACCAGGTCAGAGATACCACTGTGTCTCAAACTTAGTCCAGGAGGAATCCTGGAGGTTCTGGAAGTCAGGAATTTGCCAGTTTTCCAAGCAAAGGATCTTCATCCTCTAATAAAATCTTAGGAAGAACTCCAGGTATAAAACAAAAAAGTGACAGTTTTATTTGCATATAGTTTCTCATTCCAAATCTGCATTTGTTATTATAATATTAATGTCTATGTATTTGTGTTCATCTATATGCACAGTCATCCTCAGTATCTATGGGGATTGGTCCCAGGGTGCCAACATCCTAGGATGCTCAATTTCTATCTAGTGACATAGTCTTTGCACAAAACCTGTGTATGGTCTTTCATCACTTTAAACCCTTTCTAGACAACTTAGAGTCCTCAACCCAGTGTCAGTGCTGGCTGAACAGTTTCTATACCGTATTGCTTAGGCAACAGCAGCAGGGGGATGCCCTTGTTCCGTACAAATGCAACTTTTTGTAAATATTTTTAGTTAGCTGTTGGTTTAGTCCATGAATTGAGAAGAATGTGTCTCTTGTGGAAATAAACTCACTAGAGAGGTTCTCTCTAAGAATAACATAGGAGAATAGAACTGGAAATTGGATTTTTAAAGTATATATTTTTATATATACTATTTACATATTTCATACCATCTCTAACACACACAGAGAAAGAGACAGAAAGAGAGAGAGAGAGAGAGAGAGAGACTAAAAATAAATATAATACCTTAAAATGTACTCCTTTGAATTGGAGGAAAATGGATATTTGATAGCATATTTCTTATAGCCTCTTAGCTTTTGTAGTCTGTCTTTTAGAAAGGTGACTTTGTGACACAGTTGGGTCGACTCTGAGTCAATCAAGCCTGAGCCAGATTCTGGTGACGCCTGTAATCTAGTCACCCTCAAGATGCAATTGATTTCATAGACTTTGTTTTCTTTGCACACTTTTGACAAAAATCATAATGAATATACTTATGTGGCTGTGAAGAGAAGCAGAACTTTCTTTAATCATTTCCCTTACAGGCTGTGGATGTTCTTCAATTAAATTGATCCACAAGCTTGAAAGTGAAATGAGGGGAAATAATTATTTCAAGGTTAAATCATTTAAAATGTCTAACAACTTCTCACAACCCTTGCCTTAGTTATAAAAGGAGACAAGTCTCACTCAGGCTTTAAATTCTGTCTGTGCAGCTGGGTGGGGGTAATCTTACTAGGGTTCAAGCACAAGCTTGAAATCCTAGCACTCAGGAGGCTGAGGCAGGAGGATCAGGAGTTCAAGGCCAGCCTGACCTCTATAGCAAAGATCCTGTTTCCAAAATATAAGAAAGAAAGATTTCCATTCTGGGGCATGTCTCATGTTCATTTGGAATTCCACTCCTGGTTTTACATCCTGACATGAGCAGGTGCCTCTGCTCTCCCTGCATTTGCTTGAGCAAGAGCCTCCGGTGCGGCTGCTTGTATGAATTTATCTGAGCAGACACACATCAGCCTGTGATCAGAGGGAGCCCAGTGCATGTCTTCAAGCCTCTAATAAATGACAGTTACAGAAGTTCAAATCTGTGTTCAAAGATGTTAGGAGAGTCTTTGTTCTGAATCCTCACAAAAATTAAGGGCTTCTCAAATGTCCCCTAAAGTCCTTCTCTGATCAAGTGAAAACTTTCTATACACACACACACACACACACACACACACACACACACACACACACACGCGCGCGCGCGCGCGCACACGCACACGCACACGCACACATACACACACATGAACACGCATGCCCTTCAGGCTAGTTTTCCCACTGATGGTAATCATGGATGGTTATTATTGAGGGCTTCAGTGTCCCTCAGACTAATTGTTTCACACGAGTTAACTTAGTTTACCCTTACAACAGCTCTATTAGTGGCACCCCCAGTTTGACAGATGAAAGCACAGGTGTAGTTTGGGGCCACAGAGCTGCTGTGTGTTGGACACGAAGGTCGGACACCTTCCTATCTGGTGCTCAGTCATTCCCAAGAGCATCTCCAGTATGTAAGCTTCATTGTTACAAAGCAAAATTACAGCTCCTGTCAAAACTAGGGATTTCATTAAGTCAATGAAGCCAGTGCCAGAGACTGTGTGTGTGTCCGGTACTTACAGAAGGGTCCTGCACTTAAGGATCTAGCTTGAGAAGCAGCCACACATCAAGGCAGGGGAAATCAGAACATTCATTGGCACTTCAAGGGGGACAATCAAGGAAACATAAAAAGAGATCCTGGGAAGTTGGATGCAGGCACTACTACACACACACACACACACACACACACACACAGAGTCCCTTTTGATTGTGTATGGTACAGTTAGCTGAAAAGCTAGCATGCTGATTTTGTGTGTTTCATCTACTCTAAGATTCACATCATGCCCATCTCTTGACATCTTGGAAAACAGGATGTGTTTGGCGATCGATGAGGCTGAGACGGAATGAAATATTTGGTGTCACATTTTTGTACACATGAAAACTGAGTATTCATTCAAACAACTACTAGATATTTGCAAATATACCCAAATCTTCCTAACTATGAGATAAAATATATTTTTTAATTAGAGTTCCCTTTTGCAAGGTAAAAAATCTTAATTACACATTTTCCCATTTATTAAATGCATTTGCTTCAAGTGGCCTCTTACTCGTTCCAAATATCTTCAGATAACTAGTTGCTGCTACTTAAATCAAGTCAATGTGGGGCTGAATCATAGTTTGTAAGATGTATAAATATATATCTTTAAAATAGCGCTTAAATAGGCGTCCTGTGGAATACTGATGTAGCTATTCTACACACAGAGACGGCAGTATAATGCAGTCCAATTACGACTTCTGGCAATTCTGGGCTGTGTGGCCTTGGGAAACTCATTGGCATCTCTGTGCTTAAGAATCCCTCTCTCATCTATAAAATGGGCATTAAAAAGCTTATGTGCTTATAGCAATGTTGTAAGATAACTAGTGAGAAAACAGCAGGCTTACCGCAGAAACACCACGCAGGTTCCGCTTGCCGTTTTGGATGATAGTTTGATTTGTAGTTTTCATGTTATGGTACTAATAGGGAAACTAGAAAACACTGGGTTATTTTAGTGGCCTTAGTATGCATTACTCTTTTCTGCTCGTGTATTCTAAAACATGAGATCAAAGACTCAGAGAGATGGCTCAGCAGTTAAGAGCACTTTCTGCTCTTGCAGAGGACCTGAGGTTGGTTCCCAGCAACTACATTGAGCAGCCAGTAACTACTTTTAACTCCAGGGGACCTGATGCCCTCTGCTGGAATTCTCAGGGTCCTGCACTCACTCAGATGCATACACTCACATACAGCCACACACACATAGACAGGGGTGAAAAAAGAAAAATCAGGGCCCGTGAGATGGCTCCACTGCTACAGTGCTACCTGCCAAGCCTGGTGGTCGGTTGGACCCCAGGGACTCCCAAGGGTTGTCTTCTGGCTTCAACATGGATGCCATGACAGGTCTGTACCCCTGCACTAAAGAAACAAATGTATCTTGAAATTTTTAATATGGGATCAAACATTCTTTTTTTTTTTTAACTCTATCTCTGCCTCCTAATAGTGAGGAGGAAATATTTCCAAATCTGAATATTCTTTCATAAAATATTTTTAAATGTCTTTAAAATGGTCTAGACTTTAAAAAAGAAAAGTTATCCAGTCCTCCTCTTTAGTATTATAAACCATTCTTCAGTAAGCAGCTTTGAGGTCCATGCACATGGATTTTTTTAAAAAAAATAATTTCCTTGCGATGAATTATTGGAGTGAAATTGCTGCTCAAAGAACTCCCAGAGTGCCAAGCCTTTATACCAATAGCCTTAAGAATGTAGACACTGAGTGCTGCCGGGAGCCAAACTGCCATGACCCCAGAGGGAAGTCCCTGTGTCATATGCACCAGAGGGAAGAGAGGGTGGAGACTCAGAGTCAGGGGTCACTTACCCAAAGCCAAGCTCCTACCTGGCCTACAGCTTAGCCAGTACCAGGACAGAAGACACCCAGCGCCCACCGTTCTGTTCCTCTTTAGTACCTGGGGAATGATTTTTGTGACTGGTCACATTCCCCGTTTGTTCCTTCTCCTTGGAGACATATTTGATATATTTTTTTTGCATGAGACCATTCTATTGATCGAGGAAGGGCAAGGAGCCAAATATGACATCTCTGATGAAGAGTTGGCTAAAGACAATTAGACGGGAAGGTGCCGTAAATAAGATACCATGTCAGCGGGGCACTGGGCAGAAGAGCGTGCAGCCTTTGTGCATGTTGGAGGAGACTTGGGTGGCTCATTGGTTTTACTGACCTTGACCCCAAGGCCATCTGGGTTGTTTAGTCTTCAGATAAGTATCTTCCACACTGCTCATGGACTAGATCCAAAGGCTATATAATGAGGGCATTGCCTGGTGGGATAATGAAGGATGAAATCTGCCTATTCATATAGGCTCAGCAAATGTCTACAGAATGTCTCTATACTGCAGACATGGAGATGAAAGATGCCATCGTTGCTTTTAGGAGATATGGTCTTGTCAAGCTAAGAACGTGGGTGTTGGGAATAGAGAGATGGCTCTATGGGTAAAGCGCTTCCTGAACAAGCAGGAAGAGATGGTTTTGGATCCCCAGTGTTTATAGAAAGAAAAAGACTGTTGTCCCAGTGTGTACCTGCAACTCCTCCACTGGGATGGGGGTGAAAACCGGTAAAGCCAGGGCAGTGAGGTTGCCCAGCCGGCCAGTCTGACTGAAATGGCAAGCCAGAGATTCAGGGAGAGAGTCTGCTGCAGAAATTAAGGTGAAGAAATAAAGGTGTAGGTGTATGCACGCCGAGAAATTTCAATGTCACTTCTGGTCTGAGTATGAACTGCCCTGTGTTGAAGGCTTAGTTCCCAGGGCCTAGTTCTTCTGAGAGGTGACAGGGTCGTAGGAGTGCCGACTTTATTAATCTTTGATAATTTGATAGCAGAAAGGGCTATTTGTTGATGAAGCCCAGTCGGAAGAAGTAGGTCACTGGGGCATTTGAAAGACGATCTTGCCCCTGTTCTTTCCTGTCTCTGCCTCCATTGCCCCTCCAGTCATGATGCCCCTTGCCTTGCTGCAGGTCTGAAAGCAATGGAGACAGCTACCGTGTGCTAAAACGTTTGGAAGTGTGAGTCAAAACCACCCTCTCCTCCCCTACATTGACTTTCTCAAATACTTTGTCACAACAGTGCAAGCGTGGCCAGCACTGATGACAACACCAAGTGGGGAGGGCCATGGGGGCCATGAGGTCTATCCTGGGGCAAAGAACACCAGACACTGCAGCTTCCCTGGGCAGACTTTACATTTTACCTCTGCCATACAGTAGCTGACATGTGCGCAGATTAGCCTCTCTCGATTCCATTTCAACCTCCACAACATGAGGACCATTCCTCATCAGGTTGTTGTGAGAATAAATGAGAGAACGCCCCACAAATAGTAAGCACCCTACAGAGATCAATCAATCAGTCTAACTGGCTTACAGTCCTCACTCCAAGCTCTCAGGTAGCCTAGCAACCAGGGGCTCTACAGGGAGGATGGCTGGGCCTCTGGCCAAAGCTGGTACTGATATGAAAACTGAGTTTTCAACGGTCCTTAAGGCTCCGGTCTGGATGGCAGTGCTCAGGATCTGCCTACTATATCAAGTGACTCTTATCTCTTCCCATCTTCCTACAAACACATAAGCAAGCAGGGTTTAGGTACCTCTGCCGGGACATTCTGTGTCCCTCCTTGGAAGCCTCGGGACTCCTCTCTCAATATGGGCAGTGGGTGGAGAGTGTGCCTCCTGATAGGCTCGGAAGATCCTCAGAGCTTATACCATCATGCCGTTTATCATTTTCTCTGTCCATCAGCCGAACAGTCAGTACCTATTAGCTATTGTTACTCCTAAAGGTTTGCAGATACAGCAGGCCATGGGCCATAAGCCTCGGATCCTTCTAGCCTGAGAAGGATTCCAGAGTGCTCTCCAGGAGAAGCAGCCACCTGAGATGAATTGTGGAAGGAATGCGGAGTGAGTGTAAT
Organism: Mus pahari; assembly: GCF_900095145.1. Lineage (NCBI taxonomy): Eukaryota > Metazoa > Chordata > Mammalia > Rodentia > Muridae > Mus > Mus pahari. The sequence continues at coordinate 4,988,358 of NC_034603.1, read as the reverse complement.
GATGAGAGAGAGGAAAAAGTTCTTTCTAAAGAAGATAAATGAAGATGCATCTTTGGGTGTAGACTAGAACAGCACTTTCCAAAATGCTGCTCTTTGTTTTGTTTTTTGCAGTTCTGAGAAACCTAATCCAGGACCTCAGCCATGCCAGGCAAATGGTCCACTGCTGAGCTTTATCCTCAACCCGCTGTCATCTTCTTTCTAGAAACTGCTGGGGTTGTTTTTGTTGTTGTGGGGGCCAGGGCGGGGTGTGGGGGGAGGTTGTGGTGGTTGATGGTTTTGGTTTTTCCAGACAGAGTTTTTCTGTGTATCCCTGGCTGATTTTGAACTTGCTTTGTAGACCAGGCTGGCCTCAAACTCAAAGACCCACCTGCCTCTGCCTCTGCCTCTGCCCCTG
>NC_034603.1:4949991-4983705 GCF_900095145.1 Mus pahari | reverse complement strand
GAGAGAGAGAGAGAGAGAGAGAGAGAGAGAGAGAGAGAGAGAGAGACTATTAGAGAATGGCATGGGCTTTTTAAACCTCAAAGCCTACCCCCCAGTGACATACGTCCTCCAACAAGACCACACCCCCAAATTCCTTCCCAAACAGTTCCACCAACCAAGTATATAAACCTATGGGGGCTATTCTCATTCACTGCCATAAAAGCTTTGCTATTTATATCTCTTTATTTGCTTTTCTTGTTGCTGTAGCTGAGAGTTCTGACACTATATTTAATAAGATGAGAGAAAATAGACACTCTTGTCTTATTCCTGATTTTAGTGGGAATGTTTTGAATTTTTTTCCCCTATTATGTACGATGATGGCTCTGTGTTTGTCATAAATAGCCTTCATTATGTTAAGGTATGTTCTTTGTATTCTGAGTTTCTTTAGGACACTTAGCATGTAGAGGTGTTGGATTGTCTCAGAAAGCCCTTTCTGCATGTTGAACTATTTATGAGATATACTACATTTATTTATTTGTATATGTTGAACTATGCCCACATCCTTTGTCAAAGTCTATTTGGTCATGATAAGTAACATTTTGATGTACTCTTGAATTAAAGTCACAGGTATTTGTCTCAATATTTTGTAACCATGTTCATCAGTAACATTGGTTCATAACTTTCTTTTTTGTTATGTTTTTATTCACTTTGGGTTTCAGGATAATACTGGCATCATAAAGAGAGTTTGGTACCGTTCCTTCCTTTCCTGTTTTTGTGGAAGAGTTGAGAAGCTTTGGTGTCAGTTCTTGGAAGGTCTGGTAGAATTCAGCAATGAATCCATCTGGGCCCCAGCTTTTTATAGTTGGGAAATTTTTTATTACTCCTTCAATCTCACTGCTTCTTATAGATCTTTTTAAATTATTTATCTCATCTTGGTTTAATTTTGGTATCTCATATGCATCTAGAAGTTCATCTATTTCTTTTAGATTTTCCAATTCAATGTAATATATGTTTTTAGATATGTCATCATGAGTTTATGAATTTCTTCAGCAATTGTTATGATGGTTCTAATTTTATCTCTAATTGCATTCATTTCAGGTTCTTCTCTCTTTTGCTTCGTTTGGCTAAGGGTTTGTTACTCATAAGAACCAAAATTTTATTTGATAAATTCTTCGTACTGTTCTTCTCCCTTTTATTTTATTTATTTCTATCCTAACCTTCTTCATACATTTATTAATTTTGTTGTTTGATAATGTCATATATACATATGTGATGTCTGATTACTCTCCTCACCATTGCCCCCTCTTCTCTACCTCCCATCCCTACCAATTCTTCTCAACTAGTCCCTTTCCCAGGTACATAATGTTTACTTTTATTTATGGACCTATTTAGTTTAACAAAGGCTACCTGTGTGACCAATGGGTTAGAGGTGTCTGGTAGAACCTTGTGGGTACAGAACTGAAGGCAAGGATTTTCCTGCCCCCTGTATCTGTCAGTAGCAAAGAGTTGAGCAGAGGGAAGTAGGGCCTCATTACTCTCTTCTCTCCATGCCTGACTTTTCTTCTGTAGACCTAATGGAGGCATTCACAGCTGTTAGGAGTTCTTGGTTGCAATGGTTATGTCTTTCCAGGTGACATTTTTCAGCCCTTTCCCTTATCTTCTGGCTCTTACATGCTTTGTTCCCCCAATTCTACAGTGTTCTCTGATCCTGAGAGGGAATAATATAAATAAACAACTTTTGATGAGCACTCATACATCACTTCTGTACATATGTATCATATCAACAACTTGTACAGCTATGATTTTCTTCATTCTCCATCATTTACCAGAAGGAGAGGCTTCACTGATGAAGAATTAGAGTGGTTTTGTCTCTGGGCAAATATTATAAATATTTAGATGTCAGCTTCACAATATATCAATGTACCTAAACAACTGTGTTCAGTTCCTGCTAGAGCCTATGGTCTTCCTGTTATGTTTTTAAAATCAGGTTTATAGTACCAGCTTTTTTTCCTATGGAGTGAGTGTAAAATCAAGTCAGAAAATGGTTAGTTACCCCAGTAATGGTAATGCCATTATTGCAGTTAGTCTCATAGATCATAGGATTCATGGCTGGGTAAGACCCAATGATGCCTTTTCTCTCCTAAGAGTCTACATAGCACCATTCAGAATTTCTTGACTTCTTTCTTGCTATCTTCAGTTACCCACCTATCATTCAATAATGGGCTATTTAATTTCCATGTGCAGAAGTTTAGGGTTTAATTACATGATAGAGTATTTGCCTAGCATGCTTAGGGCCTGTGACCTAGTCCCTAGAACTGAGAAAGGAAAATGAAAAGAAAAAAAGAAAAGAAGTTCTCAGTAAATTAATCTCCTGGGATATGTGTTATATTTTCTTCTTGCTGTTGAATCCTAATTTTATTCTACTGTGAGCAGATAGACTACAAGGAATTATTTCAACTTTACTACATTTGTTAGGACTTGTTTTGTGTCTGAATATGTGGTCTATTTTAGAAACCATTTCATGGGTAGCTGCGAATGTATATTCTGCAGTGTCTGGGTGGAATGTTCTATAGCTGTCTATTAAATATACTTAGTCTATGATTTTATTTAATTTAAATGTTTTCTCCTCCTCCCCCTCCTCTCCCTCCTCCCCTCCTCTCCCTCCTCCCCCTCCTCCTCCTCCTCTCCTTCCTCCTCTTCCTCTTCTTCCTTGTCTTCCTTCTCCTGTTTTTTTGTGATGACATGTCTATTGGTAAGAGTAGGGTGTTAAAGTCACTTACTATTAATGTGCTAAAATTAAACTGTGGCTTCACCTCTAGTCGTGTTTATTTTATGAAATTAATTACATGATGTTTGGTGCATATATTTTTCCAATTGCAATATCCTCGTGGTAGATTGTTTCTTTAATGAGGTCATGACTGTCCTTCTTTTGTGCCCCCTAGAAATGGCCTAATCTCTCCCTCAGATCCCAAGGAGAGCTTTGTTTAGCAGTTATCTGCTTTCAGGACTTGGGATGTATTGCTTTATACTTCTTGGCTTTTAGGGTTGCTGCTGAGTGGTCTGATATTATTCTGATATGCTTACAATATTGACTCTTTTTGATATTTGTCTATAGCATTTCATGGGAACTCTTCTCTCTAATCATGTCTATGGTGTGTTAAATGCTTCTTGCACTTGGATGACCATTTCTTTCTCCAAATTTAAGTAATTTTCTGCTATAGTTTTATTAAATAAAATCTCTATGCCTTTAATTTTGATCTCAGCACTTTCCTGTATCTCGTAGATTTTTAAGTTTGGTATCTTGATTGTATCCCAGAGTTCTTAGATGCTGTGGTTGTACTCTTTGATTTCTGTTCCTTGAATGTAATATTTTCCTACCCTTGTAGCCCATCCCTAATTTTTTTCCTGCTTGATCAAATTTTCTGATCATGCTTTCCACCATGATTTTTTTTTAATTTAAGTCACTGAGTTTTACATTTGTTTTTTCCCAAGTTCTTTGCTATATTTTTAATCCCATGGTGCTAATTTTTCCATCCATGTGCTTGGTTACCTCATCATTGACTGACCTTTCCTCTATGACTTTCCTCTCTGAACCCTTGACTGAATAGACATGCGTCTGTGTAACCTCTTTGAGATCACAGATCAGTTTTACTAGTAAACATCTTCATCATCTTACATATTTTAGCACCTTTAATGTGATAGTTGAGGAGTTATCATCTTTGGGAAGGGAAATCTTTCTTCCTGTTTCCTGTATTCTGTGTTATGGTGGGTGCCTCTGTTAGTTTGAGTGTTTCTTCTGGTTTTATTGGGGGATAGTCTTACTGGGTGCTCTTGTCTTGAGTCTTATTTCTCCATGTCACTCAGAAGAAAATGAATAGCTATACAACACCAAACTCCAAGATTGATGAAGAAATACGGGAATAGTTAGCTAATACCCTACTTTTTATGATCACAACAAAGTAAATGGCAACAACTGCTGTAGAATGTGCTATGAAGCTCAAAGATCGTTGAGATAAATGTAAAAAGAGTAAGTGAGTGAAATAAAAGAGTGGGAAAGGAAAGTAAAAAGAAAATGGAGGAAAATATTTTGAAGGAAAGAGAAAAGATCAAGATATTAGGAAAAAGAATAAAACAAACAACAAAACAAAAGATAGCCTAAATCATATGAATGCTTATAAATAAATGAATGTAAGGAATTAAACATAGAAACAAGATAATTTTTTAATTAATCCAAGATAACCATAAAAGTGTAGAATAGTTTAAAATTTGGAACTTTGCCAAAAGAAACAAATGAAGGAAGCAAAATATTTGAAGGAAAAGGAGAAAGGTTTCCTGATATTGAAGGGGTGTTTAAAAAATTACATGAATGAATGGAAGTAATAGGCTTTAAAAACAATTTTTAAAGATTATAAAGTAAAAACATTGCTGAAAGTGTGGTTAAAGGGGGAAACAGTAAACACAGGAGGCAAAAAGAAAATGAAGAAAGCAAACTGAAGTGCTGGAGTTACTTCTTCCTGGTTGTAGTAACTTGAAAGCTTCTGGTTCTATGTATGGAAGGGTAGAGAGTTTGGGAATCAGTTGGTCTTCCAGACTCTTGTCCTTTTGATGGAGTATGCTGGTGCTGAGCCAGTACTAGGCAAGAGCCTGATGTCCACTGGACTACCTGTAGGGCCTGTAGTAACTTCCCTTCTTCGAGTTTCTGCTGGCCTTACTTAGCTATGCAGCTGTGAGCTGGGCAGTTTCTCTCAGTCCCCATATGCTTCAGGAGGCTAATATCTGAGTTCAGGGATGTCTTCCACATGCATTGGGAGTGTGGGAAGCAACTGCTCTGCATAGGGAAAGATGGCATGTCTTCACATTCCCAGGATCTCCTAAGTATTAATCACCCAGCACTTTTGAGTTCCCAAACTCTTCAGCAGTGAAGAGCAGACGGATGGAGCCAGAGGCTAACCACATACTTACTCAGGGCTACCAAGTTACATTGTTATTCTCAGCTGATGAGTCTGAGCCCTGGCTACCAAGGATAGGATTATGTACCTGACTGCCTGAGGCAAGCCTCCTACTAACCCACTGTTTTTATCTTATCAGCACCGAGGACTCCCATTTTTCAGAGCTGTTCTGAGAGTTGTCTCACAACCTTAGGGTTGTTTGAGTCTAAATTCAGGCTCTCACATTTGTAGTTCTTCCAGGATATTTGTAGCAAGCCCTCAGGATAGCATAATAGTAACACTAGAGTCCCTCCGGACAGGTAGTGCCTGTATGTTGCCCTTTCATTCAAACCAAGTAGCACAAATAGAATTCCTTTTCTTGCTACCCCATTGCTTAGAGGAATAACTGTCTTATCAAAACCCATAGCTAGATTTAAGGTTTATGAGGGCCATGGGCTTGTCCCAAGGGTAGAACTGCCATCTGTCATCTTCAGCAGTTTTCCAGTAAAGTCTTTAATGTCTTTATGTATAGAATTGTATCAGTGGCAAATAAGAATTTCGGGGCCATTTCTTTTCCTATTTTCATTCCCTTGATCTCCTTCCATTTTTTTTTTTATTGCTCTAGCTAAGACTTAAGCTCTATGTTGAACAGATATGAAGAGAGTAGACATAGTGATCTTGTCCATGATTTTAGTGGAAATACTTAGGAATTTTTCTTTATTTATCATGATTCTGGCTGAGGGCTTGTTGTATATTGTCTTTATTATGTTGAGATATGTCACCTGTATCCATGGCCTCTCCAGGACTTTTATCATGAAAAGATATTGAATTTTGTCAAAGCCAATTTCTGCACCTCATGAGATGATCATGTGGCCTCTCACCTTGAGTCTGTTTATGGGATAGATTACATCTGTTTCTCTATGTTGAGCCATACTTACACATCTAGAATGAAACCAGTTTGATCATAGTAAATAATCTTTTCAGTGTGTTCACAAATTCAATTTGCAAGTGTCTTACTAAGTTTTTATACCTTTGTTCATCAAAGACGTTGGCCTTTTCTTTTTCTTTTCTTTCCTTGTCTTGTTACTGTTTTGTGTCTTTGTCTGGTTTGGAATCAGAGTAATACTAGCTTCATTAAAGGACTTATTTGGCAGTGTTTCATAGACTAATTTAAAGAGTATTAGTGTTACTTCTTTGAAGGTCTGGTAGAATTTTGTGTTGTAGCCATCTGGCCCTAGTCGTTGATTTTAGTTGGGAAGTTTTTACTTTACTGCTTCCTATCTCAGTGGTTCTTATGAGTCTGTTGAAATTATTTAACTCTGTCTGGATTTAATTTGTATAGGTCATAGAAGTAGAAGAACATTTTTATAGTCTATCCTTAAGAGTCTCTGGGTCCTCAGTATCTACGCTAAAGTTTCCTTTCCTGCTTTCTAACTTTACTTATGTACATTCTCTCTTCCTTTCCTTTGTTTTCTTTGGCTAAAGGTCTATCAATTTTGTTAATCTCTTCAAAGAAGCAACTCTTCATTTCATTGACTCTTTGTCATTTTTTTTCTATTTCATTCATTTCAGCCCTGAGTTAATTTCTTCCCATATATTCTTTTAGGATGTTGTTTATACTTGTTTCTCTTAGCCCTTCAGGTGCATTATTACGTTAATATGTCATCTCTCCAGTTTTTATGTAGGCACTTAGTGCTATAAAGTTTTGTCTTAGGACTTAATTCATTGTGTTTCATAAATTTTGATATACTGTGTTTTCATATTCATTTGATTTTAGAATTTTAAAAAATGTCTTTCTAGATTTCTTCCTTGACCCAAATTTCATTCAATAGTATGCTGTTTAGATTCCATGAGTTTATGGACTTTCTACAGTTTCTATTGCTGTTGTCATTCAGTTTCATTCCTTTGTGGTCAGTAGGAATGCATGATATGATTAAACTTTTCTAAATTTGTTGAGACTTGCTTTGTGTCCAACCTCATAGTTGATTTTGGAGAAAATTCCATGAACTATTTAAAAGAAAGTGTAATCTTTAGAATTTGAGTGGAATGTTCTATAAAAATCTGGTTTCTGATGTCGTTGAATTCTGGGATTTCTTTATTTAGTCTTTCGTCCAGGTTAGCTGTATAGTGTTGAGCGTTGGGTATTGAGGTTACCCACCATCACTGTGTTGGGATCAATCTGTGGTCATAGAGCTAATAGTGTGTTTTGGGTTTTTTGTTTGTTGTTTGTTTTGTTTTAGTGAAATTAGGTAGCCCTGTTTTTAATAAATATTTAGAAATGTAGTACCTTTTGGTGGAATTTTTCTTTATTAAGTATGAAATGCCCTTCTCTCTTTCTGTCTCTGTCTCTGTCTCTCTGTCTCTCTCTCTCTCTCTGTCTCTCTCTTCTTAGTTTGACATTGAAGTTTATTGTTGTCATAGAGTAGAATAGCTCTACATGCTGTACCTTTTTCTATCTTTTTACCCTGATGTGGTATCTATTGATGGTGAGGTATGTCTGTTGAAGGTATCAAAAAGATGGATTCTGTTTTCCAACCCAATTTTTAGTCTATGACTTTTTATTGGGAAAGTTGAGCCAATATTAAATTAAATTACTATTGAGCTGTTATTAAACATTATTTATTAATTCTTGATGCTTGGTTGTAGTGGTAGTGTCTTATTAGACATTTTCTGATGAACTGTTATGGAATTATTTACTTATTTCTCATGCTCTTGAGTGTGTTAAGTCCTCTCTTTCTCTCTCTTTTTAAGATTTATTTATGCTGGGCAGTGGCGCCTTTAATCCCAGCACTTGGGAGGCAGAGGCAGGCAGATTTCTGAGTTTGAGGCCAGCCTGGTCTACAAAGTGAGTTCAAGGACAGCTAGGACTCTACAAAGAAACCCTATCTCAAATAAATAAATAAATAAATAAATAAATAAATAAATAAATAAATAAATAAATTTATTATGTATACAGAGTTCTCTCCACATGTATGTCTACACACCACCAGAAGAGGGAACAAGATCTCATAATAGATGGTTATAAGTCACCATGTGGTTGTGTTATAGTTCGTCAAAAGACCCTTACTCACAAGGACCACAGAGACCTCCGCCATCACTGCAAATCTCATGAGAATTTTTATTGATCCAACATGTTGGGGACCCCCCCTCTCAGCACGCAGGCCAGAGGAGACCAAGAACAAAGAAAGAACACACTTTTTATACCTTTGTAAGGGGCAGATTTGAGCAACAGGGTTCTCATTAGTGTAGCAAGTAAACCTTTCAGGCAGTGGTTGATTTGTATAATGACTTAGTAACCCTTTGGCTAACCCTTTTGCTTGCCCCCGTGGTGGGTTATGATTTGGTCAGCAAAGTAATAGTACATTTTGAATTTATGGATCAGCTATTAATGTCACAGCTATTAACTTCAGAGGAATTCTCGAAACAAGTTCAGGGTGGTTTGTGGTCTTTGTCAGAATTCAGTGTGGGGCAGGGGGCAGGAGAATTGCTAATCTTGTTATGGTTATTTCTCTGAGAACAGCTAATATTGTTTTGGTAGCTGCAGGCTTAATCATTTTGACCACTAAAACTATGTTTTTACATTTGTTTAGTCAGCCAGCTTCTTTATCTGGCTCTGCACTTTGCCTGCTAGTACAGTTTGGAAAGTCCTTTTCGAAGGAGGAAGGTACTGGGTAGTCTTGAATTCATTTTGGATATTATAGTTGCTGGGAACTGAACTCAGGACCTCTGAGAATGCAGCCAGCGCTCCAAAGTCCTCAAGTTCTCTCTTAAAACAAAACAGTGCATTTAGTATCCTCTGTAGAGCAAACTTAATGAACATAAATTCTCCTTTTATCGTAGAAAGGTTGGCTTTCTTCTGGGATTATGATTCATATGTTTTTAATTAATTTATTTATTTTATATATGTGGGTGTTTTGTGTGTGTATGTGTGTGTGTATAAAGAGGACATAGGATCCCATAGGACTATAGTTATAGACAATTGAGAACTATCATGTGGGTACTGGGAATTGAACCCAGGACCTCTAGAAGAGTAGCCAGTGCTCTTAACCACTGAGTCATATCTCCAGACCCCATGATTTATTAACATTAATATTTTTGCTGCGTAAAATAATCTAGGTTGGCATCTGTAGTCTTTCAGAACTTGTAGATCATTAGTCTGGGCTGCCTGGCTTTCAAAGTTTCCATTGAAAAAGTCAGGTGTTATTCTGATGGGCCTGACTTATATGGGACTTAAAACTTTCAATATCCTTTCTTTTTTCTGTGCACTTAGGGTTTTTATTATTATGTGACATGGGAAGTATCTGGCCCTGTCTGTTTAGTGTTCTATATTCTTATAGCACCTTGATAAGTGCAAGATTTATGAAGGGCTTTTTTTTTTTCTATGATTTGTTGAAAATATTTTCTGTGCTTTTGACATAGGTTTTTTTTCTCTTTCATCTATCCATTCATAGATGTGATCCTTTTATAGAAATTCTGCATGTTCCCTTCCTTGATTTGTTTTGTTTTTATCTAGATTTAACACATTGCATTTAACCGAGTGATCCAGTCTTCTATTTGGTCTTTGAGACCTTCTCTCTTTCTCTTGACCTAATCTATTGATGAGGCTTTTTTCTAAGCTTTTTGTCTGACTTTCTGAGTTTTTCATTTTGAGTTTTGTTTCAGTTTGGATTTTCCTCCAAGACTCTGTTTCTTTATTAAATTCTATTTTCACGACTTAAATGATTTCATTCAACTATGTGTTTTTCTATCTTCATTGGATATTTATCCTTATTTTCTTTGAGTTCTTTTAACACCTTTATAATTGCTATTTTGAAATCACTGTCTTTTGTATCAACTAAGCTGCCTTTCTTAGGGAACATTTCAACTGGAGTATTAACTCCTGGAGTAGACATATTGTCTTGGTTATCTATGTTGTTTGTATTTTTGCAGGGGGACCTAGGTGACTTATTCTTCATTGGTATGGTTATCTTGTCTAACCTTTGTTGAGTAGGTATTTGATCTTTGCTGTTTTCCCAACTTTTCTGGCTGTGGACCAACTAAATAGTGCTTGAAGTTAAAAGTCTTATAGCAACTGTATGTTGATATGTGATTGAGATACCAGAAGTGGTTCCAATCAACTAGAAACAGGTCCAATTCTTCTATGGGCGTTATAGGCTCTTGCTGCTAGTCTTCATAAGCCTGTGGACAGACAAATTGTTGGGTTCTACAGGTAGCTAGTACTTGGACGGCAGACACTAGGTCACAGTAGGAATGGGCAGTGCTATGTAAAGGTGAGTCCTCATGTAGAGGTAGGTGTGGTAGATGCTACACTGAGGGGGGGGGTCCTAGCTGAGGTCAGCTGCAGGATGCCACATGGTCTCCAGGTGGTGTGGTGAGTGGGTCTTCTTTATTTCTTTAAACACACATCCAGGCCCTATGTACACTCATCCCCCACTAGGCCACCACGTATATTCCATCACTAGATATAAGTTCCAACCTTCGGGAGCTCATATCCAAGAAGACAGAGACAAAGCCAAAAATGGTGAGTTTCAAGATTTTTCAGAGTAATGAGCTTCTGCAAAGAATGGAAACAAAGAAAGGTATTTTAGAGTGGGCGGTCAGAAGCATCCTTCCTGAAGTTGCAATGTGTAGGCAAAGACAGGATTGACAAGCAACAGACAGCTGTGTGGGCAGAAGGGCAGCCATGTAGAGGCAGCAGCTGGCACAAAAGCCGGGATGCACTGGTGTGCATAAGAAGAGAGCAAACAGTGTGTCTAGAACACATGGAAGGGGTGGGGAACTGGGAAGAGTCTGGCTCTCAGAGATGCTATAGTCCAGGTGTGAGCAACATCCAGAAAGATCAGCAGAGCTTCCCACCATCCTTTTTGCCTGCTCTGCCCCAAGCCTAGCCGAGTTCTTCCTTCAGAGGCATCTTAAAAGGACCCACAAACCAAGCCAGCTACCAGCTAAGTGGGCATCTAGAGCTAGATTCTTGGGAAACTTGTAGCAACTGCCTGTGATTGTCTTGTTTCCTGCAAGTCACATTCAAGCCTTTCCTGTGCCAGTGTAAGGGGTGCATTCTCTAGCCCTACAGCAGTCATTGTCCCTCCGAAGATAAACAGGGATTTTTAAGAAATAACACGCATCAACATTTGTCACTAGAGCTGACACAAGTGCCAGCCAGAAGCCAGGGATGATGGCATACACCTATAATCTTAGAACTTGGGAGGTGGAGACAGAGTGTCATTATCTCAGCTACTTTTTTGATTGTTGTAACAAGACACCATGACCAAGGCAACTTATAAAAGAAAGCATTTAATTTGTGTGTTCACAGTCCCAGAGTGTGAGAGTCTATGGTCATCATGGTGGAAAACATAGCAGCAGACAGGCAGGCATGGTGCTAGTGTAATAGCTGAGAGCTCACATCTGACCCATAAGCACAAAGCCAAGAGAGCTGACTGGATTTTTGACGTTTCAAACCCCACCCCCCAGTGACACACCTCCTCCAGCAAGGCCATGCCTCCTAATCCTTCCCAAATAGTTTCCCCATCTGAGGCCTGAGCATTCAAAAGTATGAGACTATGGGAGCAGTATTCATTCAAATCACCCTGGATTTCAATCTGTCCTGGCACACCTAGCAAGACTCAAGGGGAAAATTTTTCAAAAAAAAATAAAAGTACAGGATAAAAAAAAAAATAAAAGAGATTGGCTCAGAGGTCAGAAGAGCACTTCCTGCTCTCCCAGAGGACCTGAGTTCAGTTCCCAGCACCCATATCAGATCATTCACAACTTCCTGTAACTCCCACTCCAGGGGAGCCCTCTTCTGGCCTCCATGGGAACGTGTATTCATCCGTATACACATACCCTCATGCAGATATTTGCATACACACATAACTAAAAATAAGATAAACGTTCATTTTAAAAAGCCAGGTGTAGTGGCACCTGCCTTTAATTCCAGAAGTTAGGAGGCAGAAGCAAGCTGATCTTTGTGAGTTCAAAGCCTGCCTGGTCTACAGAGTGAGTTCCAGGACAGCCAGGGCTACACAGTGAGATGTAAAATTTTTCAAAAATTCATTTTTCCTCACAGTCCCTGCTCTCAGAATGACGGCTCTGAGAATAGTTTATTAGTAAATGCCTTGGCCACAAGCTTTGGCTCATTCTCTATCTTGTAACTTATTTAACCCATTCAGGCTATGTCTTCCACATGGTTAGTTACCTCCCCATCAATCCCAATTTGCCTCTTCCTTAGCATCTCTCTCAGGGTCTCCCCCAGCACATCTCTCCAATCTCTTCCATGTCTCTCCCCATGTCTCCTTTCATCCTCTCATGATTTCCCAGAATCCTCTTTCTTTCCTCCCATGTCCCACTTCCTAATTCCTGCCTCAGTTCATTGGCCATTGGCTTATATAAGAGATTCTCTGTATGGTGAGATCCTGTCTGGAGGCAAGCTGGGGGAGAGGGGGTGGAAGCAAGTGCTAAATAGAAACAAACTCGTATTTTCGATGACAAGTTTTTGCTATCGCAGGAAGCTATGTAATGATGACTCAAGGATTCCACCCTCCCAAGTGAACCTTCCCCAGTGTTAAGGACCCCAGATGGGTCCTCTGTGTCTCAAAGGGCTTGACTCTTACCTGGTTCTGGAAAAGCAACCAAGTTTCCTGTGTAGGAGCTCAGGAGCACCTCCTCACTGTGGCCCAAAAAATGTCCCCCTTTCAATCACTTGCCTTTGGTTCTGTGACTCAGCTATGTAAGACTGATTTGCCCCAACAGTCAGGCCAACTCAAGCAAGTCTTACCCCACTACCAGATCCAGCCATGGCCCTTACACCCTTCCCTCTCCGTGCAGCCCCATTGAAAGCCAGTAGAAAGTCGGTGCTAAGTCTAGGGGAGGAACCAGCTGTGCCCACTTTGCCACAGGCCTGGCTGGCAGCAGAGACAGATGTACAGGGCTTGAGTGGCTTTCTGTGCCAAGTCGTTCCTGCTCCTGAATGCAGCCAGACTACATGGAAATGGGGACTTGAAGCAGCCCCAACTTACACATGCTGCCGCCCCCACCCCCCACAATCCCACCACCTGCTGCATATACCCTGTCATCTGAGGGAGACTCAGCCTCAGACGTAGGAGACCACAGATGCTGCCAGTGTGCCACAAGGGGAGCGGCAGAGTGGCAGGCTAGCTCTGGGAAATGTCATCATTTATTGCTTTTCCCAGTCTGTGTCAACCCTAAGCAAGCAGACGTTCCAAGTAACAATAAAGTTATTTTCTCGTTTCCCGGGGTCCTGGACCCAGTAATAACACCTTCCTGAAGGGCAATGGGTCTGTCTTTAACCTTGCCCTCTTTGGCAGGTGCGTATTCTGGAGGCTTCCAGCAGCAACCTGGAGGTTGTGCGCTCCCTCTGCGTGGATGGCCGCTTTCCCTTCTGGGAAAGTGACAGGCCCCTGCTCCGGCTCAGCCAGTGCGGGTGTCTCTTCTCTCCACCAGCTCCTCTGGAAACCCACTAAGTTATCTTAATTACCATTCCTCCTCACTCTCTGCCAAGAATTGGGGAGATTTATAATTGGATCAGTCAAATATTTACTGTGGTTTATTTCTTTGCCACTCCAGCTCTCGTAAAAGTTGCATTTTCATGCCATTTGGGGGCATGGCTGATGGCTCACAGGCACAACCCTCTCGTGGCGTGTTCGCTGGGGTTGTTTCTCCAAGGTCAGAGAATATGACAGACAGACAGACAGACAGACAGACACAGACAACAGAGAGAGAGAGGAGAGAGAGAGAGAGAGAGAGAGNGAGAGAGAGAGAGAGAGAGAGAGAGAGAGAGAGAGAGAGAGAGAGAGAGAGAGAGAGAGAGACCGTGTTTATTCCAGGTTGTTAGACTGTCCCATCTTCACTTGCATGCTGGGCTTGTCTCCACAAGCCACCTGTGTCTCTTCTGTTATGACTGGGTTTCGTGCTTCTAATGCCCTTCAGGGCAACTGCAGACCTATTAGAATGTGTCATGCCATGACCTTTATAGCCTGCTAAGCAGAGCATGGTCCCTGCATGTCTCCATTTCCTGGATGGATTTCTACACGTTCCTGGAACAGAGAAATGAACTAGTCCTAGTCCTGAGCCTGAGTTATTCATCCTCAGTGGAGATGGAGCTCTAGCCAGACTTCTGGAAATGATGTTCTTATAATCTCACCCCTCTGCCAAGTACACTGGCAGATCACTGTCTGGAACCACATCCTAGAGAGCAGAGGCACCCTGGACCAGCATGCCTCCCTTACCTCTCAGCTCCTTGCTGGCTCCTGGTTCCTACCCTGCACTGCAGTCTCTGCCCTTGGCTCCGTAGACCCACCTTGTGGTTTTGGCCCTTCCCTGAATCGCAGCAGCAATGAGTGATGTCTGTGCTGTGTTCGCCTATGAGTAGAGAAGCCAGGTGTTTCACAGAAAGAGAACCAGGTGTGTCAGCTGAGATGCTCCATGGGCAAACTGGGAGAGACACTATAGATAACAGAGTTTCAGCTTCACTAGTGGATGACTCTGCCATGTTCTCCCAGGTGAGCCATCCTCTTTTTGCCTGATGAGAAATGAGAACAAGGCTGGAATCTGCTGCCATCTTGGGGAGTACACAGGGAAGGGAAAGAAGAGTGGCACAGAGAAGTCCACGGTGCCATTGCAGAGGCCTGGTTCACCGGCAGTTATGGATAGAGAGTCCCTACTACAATTCCAGCATCTTCCCCAGCTGCTAATTGTCACACCCAGGTCACAGCTATCTCGGGCACTGCTGTCTTGAGTTGTACACTCAGGAAAAGAGAGAGGCTATGTGAGAGATGTCCAGGGTACCTGAGGTCAGCATTAGGGTTCTGTGGCTTGAGCTCTGTTGTCCTAAATGGTCCTATGTCCAGTTATAGTAGAGGGGCTACAGAACCATAGAGATCTCTGCCACAGAGGCTACCAAGTTACAGTGTCAAAGAAGGAAGGAAATGAAGCAAGATATGGTACAGAGCCCACACACATCATCAGGCCAATGAACTGGGATACATCTCTCAAATCTTGATGACCACTGTGAATTCTCAGCTGTCTGACCCACTGCCCACAGCCGCACACTGGTTCTAACTGGTTGTTCCAGGTTGCCTACAGATCTGCTCTTCTCTCCCATTTAAGACAGCACTGTGGAAGAGGGAAGCAAAAATAACCACTCGAGACAAACCTTATTTCATTCCCAGTTTGGTTCCCTCCATGACTTTACATTCTTGCATTCACAAACTTGCTATTTTATTCATTGGATATTTAACAAACATGTCTAGATTCTGCAGTAGGCAGATTTGATAGAGGAGTGGCTTTTAACAAAGACGGATGATGTCACGGCCGCACAATTCGCACACGTAGAGCTTGCAGTTCCAGGCACTGCGCATGTCATGGGCTCAGTTCATTCTTAGAGCAGCATTTTGCTATGGGTGCTATTGTTGCACCTGCTACCAGGACAAGAAGACAGAGGCATGGACCTTTGATAGCTTACACAAAGTCCCAGCAAGCAAGTGGAGGGCAGAGCTCAGAGGCTCACCCAGGTAAGCGACCCCTGGAGTTCTCACACTAAACACTCCAGCAGGCGCTGAGCCCCTGTGCCTTCAGCTTACATCCTTCTACGTGGACTAATGATGGGCGTAAGAAACAAATGTCTCACTTAGGGAATGATAAGCTAAGAGCTTGGGAAGCGATGAAGTGCATATAAAGGGATACAGAAGTGAGGCGTGTGGGCCACCATATCTCGTCTCACCCTCTCACCGTGCCTTGTATGAAAACCCACAACTGGCAGATTTCCCCTTAAATGAAAACTGCACTCTAAACCTCGACAGGAGGACTCCAAGGAGCCAACGGAAATAAATGTCCTTCCTCTACTCTGAAAAGTGCCTTCTCTCCTAGTCATTTGATTGGCCAGACAGCAAGACCCGCCACAGACCTGAGCCATTTCTGTGTCCCTCGGCTGGCCAGGCAGTTCTGCACCAGATGACTAATGTCCAAATTAGTCATGAGCAATGACTTCACACGAGTAATCACCTTCCCCAAACTTTTCCTCGTGGGGGTGATAACTTGGACCCCAAATGAAGCCTATTCTTCTCACCTCACCACCAAGGAAGTTACAGCCATTGCTCTAGCTGACAGCAGTCGGTAGACACCAGTGTTCACGGTCGGACGTTTACGAGGTTGCTAGGGAACAAATGCTTTGGTTGCAAAGGTCTCTGGAAGCAGTGTCAGTTTGTCACATCCCTCCAAATCATTTATTTCAGCCCATAAGGACAATGGTGACCAGAGGAGTATGGGGCAGAGGAAAGCTGCACACAAATACTTATTTACTGAGATATGGGCCATTTCTTCTCCCCAAGAATAGCCCTCTCACTCCCCAGATGAAAAACTAGAGCCATGTACTGCTTCCCAGGGTCCTTCTGGTTTGCAAGTAGGTGGCCCTCAGTCATTACGTACCTTTTAAATTCTAATTATCTCCCAGGCACTGCCCTTAGCATGGGCTTGTGTCCTGCCTGTAACTTTATTCCTGAACTTCAGGGGCCACCACCCCTGAGAATAAAAGTAGACTAAACATCAAACAAAACCAAGTGTGGAGTCACAATTCAAACCTGGCTTTGTCTAAGGCAGAGCCATTGTGTTTAAGATTACTGGGTCTTTTGTTTGCGCTGATCATGTATCCAGCAGGGGAAATGGACAATTTTTAAGGAGGGAAATGTCCGTTAGGCAATTCCTGGGGCTTCTGGCTATGAACTTGTGAGAGGGGTTATGGTTGATTTCTGCAATTCATGAAACTCTTTTCATGGAGGGGGGAGTAGAGAGTGCTTAATCCTGCAGAGGTGGGTTGGGTTTTTCCGTTTGTTTTGTTTCGTTTTGTTTTGTATCTGCAGAAGCTCTGCACACAGGGTCTTCTCTGGGAGTCAGAGTGCAAGGGGCTGTTGTGTGCAGTGGCTTTGAGTTTGTGAGATTAGTCCATCTCTACTGGGGGTTCATCGATTTTCTTGTCAACAGGAAGAAACATTGGATTCCTCCGTGCCTTCCTGTGCATCTTCCCTGTCCAGCCCATGGGCAACTCCTGGCTTCGCTCCCTTAAAACATCCCTCCGGTGCCTGCTCCTCACTTTCTGGCCTCATCAAACTCTTCACCTCACACATGGCTGCCCGCAGTCTCTACTTTCTAACCAGTTTTCTTTCTCACTACTTTCCTTTCATTCCCTACAGACTCTCTCATATCCCCACCTCCAAAAACTAATTCCTCAAAACATTGCTTGATCACACCAGTCCCTGCTCAGAGAGTTTTCAGTGCCCCCCACCCCCACCCCCGCTCCCCTGCCGTAAGATAGCATTTGGTACTTAGAGCAAGTCTGTCTTGGGCAATGCTGGGTCCTCCCATCCCTCATCCAGGTAAATCTTAGTTGTCATACACTCACCCCAAGCAACTCAGAGCCTGGTGTCCACTGCTCCAGAGCTCAGCACTTAATCCTTACAATTAAAGCATTATTTTATTTCATAACTACAAGTGAAAGCTTGTGACCAATAGTAATAAAGATTAACACTGCGGAGTAGGAGTACGACTCAGAGGGAGAACACTTGTGTAGCATCCATATGACCCTGGGCTTAATCTGCAGCATTACAAAGCATACATGAAAATGAAGTCTGGTGTATTGGCAAGTGCCTATAAATCTAACTACTTAGGAGGCTGAGGCAGGAGGATCACAAGTTCAAAGATGACCTAAGAAACTTATCAAGAGTCTATCTCCAAATAAAAACAGAACAAGGATAGACTTATAGCTCAGTGGCAGAGCACTTGCCTGAACAAGGATGGATAGCAGAGCACTTGCCTGGCATCTGCAAGACCCTGGATCCAACCCCAATACTATGAAGTAAATTAAAAGGCGTGGTGAATTGTAGCTGATACTGTTGTCCCGATATAAGTAGCTTATTTCATTTTACACAGGCATAGAAAAAGTACTTCTCCATCAGCTGTTGGGCAGGAGGGCAGTGCCACCTGAGGGTACAGGTCCAAAACTGGCTTTACACATTGCCCTCTCTCTCTCTCTCTTGCTCCCCAGTATGACTTCATGGAACGCCTGGATGGAAAGGAGAAATGGAGTGTGGTTGAGTCGCCCAGGGAACGCCGGAGCATCCAGACTCTGGTGCAGAACGAGGCTGTGTTCGTGCAGTACTTGGATGTGGGCCTGTGGCACCTAGCCTTCTACAATGACGGCAAGGACAAGGAGATGGTCTCCTTCAACACTGTTGTCTTAGGTAGGTTTGGGGTCCCTGAGAGGTAGCTTTGTAAAGGGTGGGGTGGAAACTGTGGGGGCTCTCGGTGGAAGATTCAGCAAACCTGGCAACGCCTACTGTAGCTTACCTGGTCTCTGCCATTCCACCCACTTGGCTCTGTCTGGACTGGAATTCCACATAAACCTTCAAGAGTCACCACTGAGCCCGAGAATGCTCGCGGGTGTCTGAATCAGAGATCTGGGGCCAAGGACTGTTCGCCCAAACTGAGTGTAGTGGTTGCTTTTCTGTTGCTGTTACAAAGCATCATGACAAAGGCAACTTATAGGGAGAAGGGTTTTCTTGGGGCTTACGGTTCAACCGGGATGAGTCCTTCACCATGACAACAGGGAAGTGTGGCATCAGGCAAGCATGGCAACCGGAGCCGGAAGCCGAGCGCTGAGGACTCCAGTCTGTGATAGCAACAGGAAGCAGAAAGAGTGAACTCCAAAGGACACAAGGCTCTGAAACCCTCAAAGCCCATCCCGAGACCATACCTCCGAAGCCTCCCCCCATAGCCACCAACTAGGGACCAAGTATTCAGATGCCTGGATTATGGGAGCATCTCATTCAAATCACCACACTGAGCGCACTGCTGGGCTTTCCATCACATACAACAGACACAATCCCAGTATCACCTCCCAGGCTCCTATTGGGAATAAAGAAGGCTTTTTTTTTTATTTCTAAGTGTATAGCAGAGCCAAGAAACACTGGCCATTCATATCAGCTCCAACCTCTTAAAAATTGAGAATATGTCAAAATAAAAAAAGGTTTTTTCTCTTAACTTAAAAATACATCAGGGAGAAGACACCGATGGTTTTAAATGTCATATATTTATTCCCAAGTAGGCAAACCTCAAAATGCTCTAATTCAACACTTGTCATTTTGGATGCATTTTAGGCCTCCTTTTCATTAGATATAAAGACAAAAGCTAAGGTTTAATCCAAAATTGCCTCTGCAGCTCACGGATAAACCCCCAAAAGGGTGATTACTTGTAAAGAATCATGTTTTCTAGAAAGCCCTCAGAATTTTAATATTGCAAGAAGCCACAGTTACCATCTATGAGGTTCTGAGTCTTTATCTCCCATCGATGATAACTGATCTCCACTGAAGCTCTGGGAGCCAGCAGGTGGCTAAGCCATTCCACTGAGGAATGAGCTGAGCTGTGGGGAGCTAACTGAGGCCTCGGGGTCCTAAGATATGGGGATGGCCTTACTTTCCGGGCCTCACGCATCTCTCCACAGCATCACTTTACCCCAGCCACTTTTAGCTGTGGATTCAGGATTTACTGGAGAGGTCTGCAGTTAGTAAATTCATGGGGAAAAAAAAAGGGGGGGGGGACCCCAGAGAGCAGGGATGTGTTCCAGGCTCTCTTTCCTCACTGTAGCTGAGTGAGTTGCCTGGACCTCAACCTCCTACTGGGGTAAATGAGAGGATCACATTCCAAAGACTGATGTGAGGATCACCATGAATGAGCTGCATCGGACCTGCAGCCAGTAGTCCTGAATGGGAGAGCTTGGGACTTTACAAAAGCAGCTCTGTTTATGTACTTACTACATTGTAGAACTCCTCTCTGGGCCCCCCCCCCCTTGCAGGGCTTTTTACAAGGGATTTCTTGCTCTTGAAAGGTCCATGTGATCCAACCTGAAAAATCAGGCTACAATTCTTTGTCACTGACCACAACTTCAGAATTGTATTAAAAATAAAGAAAATTAAAAAAAAAAAAAAAGTCACAAAGTTTGGATGGTGACCATAGGGTTGTAAGGTTGATCCTTATTCCTTTGCTAAGGAAAAACGGGCCCTCCCGAGGCTAACCAAATGTTCAAGAGTAGGAATTGGCACACTGTAGCCCAGGGGTCGAATCTGGCCCACTGCCTGTTTTTATAAATAAAGTTTTATTGGCACAAGGCCACATTCATCTGTTTGCATGTTGTGTGTGGCAGCTTTCCCACTGTTACAGCAGAGCTGAGTGTTGCAACAGGGACCATATGGCCCACAGAGCCTAAATAGTTACTATCTGTCCCTTCACAGGGAAAGTTTGCCAACCTATGCTCCAAAGCCATGTCATAACTTCGTCTACTGAAAGTCATAGAGGAAGCTCCCAGCAGATGGGAAATCTCTAGGGTGACGTTAGGTCCCAGCCAGGAAGAGAAGCAGCGCAGCAGAGACTAACTCCCCAGTGGAAGGGACAAGAAACAGATCTGGGACTAGCGTGACTGGATGGGAACCGATTCACTTTTCACCCGCTGGTGTTTCAATTCCGATGGTACCTGACAGAGCAGGCAGTGCCCCGCAGCTGGCTTGGTTGGGAGGCTCAGAGAGATGGTCACTACCATAGTAACACAAAGTGCTGGAAGAAACAGTGGGCATGAGGGCATGCCCAGGAATTCAAAGAGCGTTTTTTGTTATTGTTGTTGAACAAGGAGGGGTGTTCTAGAAGCTCACCCAACACAAAGACAAGCCATAGTGGTAGGGAAAACCACAGTCTCTGTTCTGTGTCCTTTGGAGGTGGAGGATGCCAAGGCTAAAAGTATGGGAAAGAACCCATCCAAGGTCACATGACCAATGATGTGACATCAGAACATAGACTTCACACAAATGTGATCTTTTTGTTTTGTTTTGTTTTGTTTTGTTTTGTTGTTTTGAGGCAGGGTTTCTCTGTGTGGCCCTGGCTGTCCTGGAATTCACTTTGTAGACCAGCCTGGCCTCGAACTCAGAAATCCACCTGCCTCTGCCTCCCAAGTGATGGGATTAAAGGCGTGCGCCACCACTGCAGCTGTGATATCTTAATCGTGGATTTCTTTAGGCAGTAGCCAAATGTATCTCGTTCCCCTGAACCAGCAGCTTTCTGGGGGTCCTGGTTACCTTGTAATCGCATCTGCCCCCATTTCCTGTGGACAGGTGATGTGAAGACTGCCCCCACCCTCAGCCATTCCCCTCCCTGCCTGTCAAAGCTGGAAATAGCAATTCTCCCCAGAGGATCCCTCTTATCAACACTGTATAGCTCAGAGAAAGAGTCAACAGTGATCAGCCTAATAGTCGGCCAGACACCTTGATGGCGCAATGATAGCAATTGCCCTGAAATGTGGGAAAAGAACAGTGTTTTATTTGGTCCGGAAATCCTTTCCCACACACCTATCATCAGAGCACCCTCCACAGAGAGCAGCCAGGAGGACGAAAACACCCCCGCCATCGGAAATGGAGTTTTAGGTGGGTGTTGGGCGATCTCACTAAATATACCCATGACTCAGGACTCTGCTGTCACCTCTTGAGATGCAGCCTGCCTTGCAGGAATGAGCATCCCCCTGGCAACCACAGAGCGCTGTTCTATTAGCTCAGTGTGACCCTCCACTGAGTACCCCAGTTCCAGGAGCTGGGAAAAGGTCGGTGGTAGAGTACCTGCCTAGCTCATGCAAGGAAGGGCCTGGCTTCAAATCTCGCCGCTGCAAACAATAAAAACCCTCTTTGTATGCCATGGCATGCTCTCGTCTCTACTGTTTCTCCCGTAGGAAAGCTTAAACCAGGTTCATTCTAAGATACTAATCATGTGTAATTAGGAAGGGGACTAAAGGGGGCAGTCCTTTTATAATGTAGCATCTCTGTGTGGGGTTCCCCCCCTCAAAAACAGTAAGAAATGCTTTGTATATACAACTTCAGGAAAAGTAATGGAAATGTTCGGTAAGCCCTCATTGCAGTTTTTGCTCACTCAAGATTCTCTACCTTCTTAAGCATGTGTGCATGCACACATCATCACACTTCTGTGACTTCTCATCCAATGCCTACTGTGTGCCAGACACCGAAAACCTCCAGATCCATGAGCATCTGGCCTCATTCTGAAATCAGAAATGAGGTGCTTGAAAAAAAAAAAAAAAACTTAAAGATAGACCACCACAAGGCAACGAGCGAAATAACAGAATGAAAGAGACACAAAGCTCACACTGACAATTGGGAGGGAAGAAGCCACCTGGATACTGAATGACATCTAAGCTGAGACATGAGGATAAGTGTCTCCAGCTGGGGTCGTGAGACAAGCGGAGAGCAGGCAGAGACCTCTGTCCCCTTATACAGAACCATGGTGACAAGGAGCTTCCTAGCCCCTTGATGTTTTAGGCCTGAAGATATAAAGTTGAGAATTAGGAACACTGGCCCCAGAGTGATCCAGTTCTACCAAAACTCCCAGCCACCCGTGTTTGATCAGTGAGAAGTAGTCCCTACCTCATGGTGGGAACAACTTCTAAAACTACAAGCTAAGTGCTAGCATTCCCCTGTTTAGAATGTTCACATATTCCCAGTTGCCCCCAAATAAGAGCTGACTTCTCTGATGGACTGTGGGGTCCCAGATAATCTGCCCCTGCCTCCTCCTAGGTTTCTCCAAATTCACATCACTCCGCTTTTGGCTCGCCATCTCCAGTCATGCTTCAGTTCAGTTCATCTTCAGTCCCACCTCAGAGCCTTTGCATAAGCTGTTCCACCTACCCAGAATTCTCTTCCACCAGCTCCTCATCGGCCCATTACAGTTCATCCTTCTTTGGTACCATATGTAAGAGGGGGGCCCGCTTTACCCACCCCTTTTAAGGGGCTTCCTTCTGTTACCTGCTGAGTACCCTACTCTCTGCAAAGAACTTACTACAATTTTTACTTACTTGTTTGATGGGGAGGCAGGGTTTCTTATATTCTGTGACAGAGGGGAGTACTGTGAGGGCAGAGAGTAAGTATATTACCCTACAGGGGCCCTTCAGTTCCTTGCATGGAATAAGTGCTCAGTTAATACATGGCGCCCTACGTTGAGAGTGACAGGTCTGAGATCTTACCTTAAGTACAAGCTAACACATTAGTCTGTCACTGCTTCCTGGGTGTCCTCAAAAGACATCAGGCTGCAGGGTGGGTTTGTGAGATGTCTCAGCCAGTAAAAGCACTTGCCATGCAAGTGTGAGGACATGAGTTCAATTCTTAACATCCAGGTAAAACTCCAAGTATGACAGTGTGTGCACATACAGTCTAAGTGCTAAGGAAACAGTCATGAGGAATCCTGCAGCTTGCTGCCAGGCCATTCTAGCAAGATCAGCAAGCTCACCATTCAGTGAGAGAAAAATATAATATGAAAAGCAATAGAGAAAGACATCCAACACAGACCTGCAGCCACCACATGCATGTATGCACCACACCCACACATGTACACAGACTCCAGGATCACAGACAGTGGATTTCTATAGCAATGCAGATTTCAAGTCCAAGTGTTCATGGAAGAAGCCCTGTGCTTGCTGGGGCTGGGTCTCAGCATGGGCAGTAACCTTGCATATCCAGGGAAAGACAGTCACCTCTATTAATCCTGGTGGTCTGTTCTTTACTCTCAAGAAATATTTCCTTTGTCTGCCTCGGTCATATATAGCCTTGAAAAGATGTGCTGGAATATTATGGAATACCCCAACTGTATAGGCATATACAGTTCCCAAGGCATACAGGACCAGGAGCAAACCCAGACAGAACAGTCCTGCAACCCTACATGAGATTTCTGACTTTTGTATCTGCGGAAGCACACAATGTCCTTTAAATAAATGATGAGCTCATAACACACATAGGTACCTTTGCATGCATCCCAGGCCTTTAAAGAGCTCACCCAAAGGAACTGTAGCTGGACTGTGAACAGCCAGACATCAAGAAAACCAGCTCGATCATCTTTTGTGTAGCTTTGGGAAAGAAAAAGAAAGCAAATCCGCTTATTGAGTTTCCCTGGAGACCCAGAAACCAAGAACAGCTTGGTTCCAGAAGAACGGGGCTAAGAAGAGATGTGCCATAGAAAGATGGCCGTCCCATCATCAGCCACCAAACCTAGATACTAATGCACATGCCAGCAAGATTCTGCTGAAGGAACCCTGATATTGCGGCCTCTTGTGAGGCTATGCCAGTGCCTGGCAAACACAGAAGTGGATGCTCACAGTCAGCTATTGGATGGANCACAGGGCCCCCAATGGAGNAGCTAGAGAAAGTACNNAAGGNGNTGNAGGGGGNTGCAACCCTGTAGGTGNAACAACAATATGAACTAACCAGTACCCCCTGAGCTCATGTCTCTAGCTGCATATGTAGCAGAAGACGGCCTAATTGGCCATCATTGGGAAGAGAGGCCCCTTGGTCTTGTAAACTTTATATGACCCAGCACAAGGGAAGGCCTGGGCCAAGAGGTGGGAGTGGGTGGGTAGGGGAGCGGGGGGGGTTAGGATATGGGGTACTTTCAGGATAGCATTTGAAATGTAAATAAAGAAAATATCAAAGAAAAAAGAAAAAAGAAAGAAAGAAAGATGGCCACAGTGCACGATGTGAGTGCTCGATATAGGGAAGGGATGTGTGAGGAGCTCAGCTGCAGAACATGCTTCCTGACACCGCTCATGTGACTCCTAAATAATACCCATCACCAACTCACTGCCCTCCATTCCTGGGGTTGGATTGTGTCTTAAGTCAACCCTACCAGCTTGTACATTTTCCCTTTATCATCTTAGACATTTAGAATCTGTAAATGAGTTTTGTCTTATTTCGAAACAAAAATGAGTGTTTTGAAAGAACACACTCATTTCTCTGTGTGTCTGAATCAATATGAAAAGGTTCCCAAAATGATCCCTTGAGAGATGTAATGAGAGTGTGAGGAGAAGGTAGACCCCGAGAAAGATGCTTTTGTTCAAGGCAGAGCAAGCACAGACTTAGAGATGTTCATGGAAAATAAGGACCAAAAATTTAAGTTTAAAAGACCATTGTGGGGGAGGGCTGCAGAGAAGGCTCAGAGGCCAAGAACCCTGGCTATTCTTCTAAGGGCCCTGGGCTCCATGCCCAGTACCCACATGGGAACTCACAAACATCTACTACCCCAGTCCCTCAGGTAAATCAGTCCTGGGATTGACTCCCTCTGGCACACCCATGCTACACAGACACGCATGCAGACAAAACATCCATATGCTGAAAAGGTTGAAAAAAAAATAGACCGTGTAAAACTCAAAAACCTGCTTCTTGCAGACCCCTGAAACATGCATAGGTAAACACCAGACTTAAATGTAGCCACATATCACTCACAATAGGGATACACTCAGGAGGGGTTTCATTTCTCCCTGCCTTAAACATCCTGAAGCTCTCACACAAGCAGAGAAGTCTGAGGGACCACACGCCCACACTCCCATATATGTTCAGCACTGAGCAAACATTTCAGGCAGCGTATGGCTGTGTTTGGACTTTTCTTATATTTCAGTTCTTAAGGGCAGAGTGTCGTTTTACATTACAAGCCTGAGATAGGAACACCTGCCTGAGCCTCTCTCTATACCTTAGGCTTGACTCTTAGATCCTATATTTCACACCACAGCTTGAATCAGCGGAATGCCTTCAGGGTGAAGGAGTGGCAGATAGAGAAAGCCTAGTGCCCCCAAACCAATATCCAGATGTGGAAACTTCCAAATTATTTAAATCCAAACAGGCAGTTTCTTCTAAAAAACAAACAAACAAACAAACAAAAAACCAAATAAACCGAAGGGGAGCAAGGGGGAGCTTGAGAGATGGCTCGGGAGTTAAGAGCACTGGTTGCTCTTGCAGAAGACCTGTGCTTGGTTCCCAGCACCCACATGGCAGCTCACAGCTGCCTGTAACTCCAGTCCCAGAGAATCCAACACCTCTCCTGGCTTTCCTAGGTACCGCATGCATACAGTACACTGCCGTGTACGCAGGCGAAACACTCATGCACATAACATATAAATAAATCGTAATACAATAAAAAGAATTCAAACTCTGACTTAGCCTCCCTCCCAGCAGCCCAGGGTGGGTAGCGTGGGCAGAGTGGCGGTCCCTCCCACTCCGTACTCACCTTGCCCCTTGACCCTACCTTCCCTGTTCACTTACTTCTCTCATTCCTGGCCTCACCACCCCCTCTTGGGTCTATACAAATGGCAGGTGACTGATTACTAAATGAGTGCGTAAGAGCAGAGGAGAAGGTCATTGCTTGATCTCTCTCTTTCAGATTCAGTGCAGGACTGTCCACGGAACTGTCACGGGAACGGCGAATGCGTGTCTGGACTGTGTCACTGTTTCCCAGGATTCCTAGGTGCAGACTGTGCTAAAGGTACGTGTCACCACTTCCCTGCAGGCAGGGTAAGAGAAGGAGCACCCTGGTGGCCCTCCCAATAAATCTTCCTCACTGGGATGCTCTAAACCCACGCATGCGCAAAGGCTCCCCGTTTGGCACGGAGTGGGTTTTGATGTATAACCAGCGGCCGGCAGACCTATAGGAGTGAAGCAGTCAGGCTTGGCACTGAGGTGTGCTGAGAAGAAAGATTTGCTAAAAATGAGATGGTCGCATTTCCTGTAAAAGGAGAAGTGAATTACCATCACTCCTTTCTTATAATCATTAGCTTCTATGTAATGGAAGATTAAGCATCTCAGGGTTAGTAAATTTCATTCATTCTGGCCAGCTACACTCTTAATCTAGGAAGTGCTATTTATCTTCATGGAATTGGTTTTAAATTGTATTATTAATTTATCTAGGCTGCTTTGCAAAGAATAGCTGGGGCCTTGGGATTCTTGGGGGAAAGGTAATTTAAGAAAGAAAATGACTCTCTAAAGAACAGGGAATTTAGGGGCTGCATACCTGGCTTGTAAGAGACCTTCAGTGTGACCTTGATGTGGCTCTCAGCATCAAGTATAGTTGGGGCCACAAATACATGCGCAGATGTCCCAAAGTGCACAAGTGTTTTCACAAAGTGTCGCATTTACCTTTTCTGTTTCCTTTGTCTAAAATATAAAGCCCCGCCTACAAGATGGGTGCCCGCCCACCAACAGGAAGTGTGGGAAAAGTATCACAGGACGTGAAGGGCCATCTCTCAGCTTTGGTTTTTCATTCTCAACTCTCTGCTTACACATCACTGTCCCTTTGTGACCTTGTGCAAGTCGGTCAGAACCTCTGAACTCTGCTTTCCTTATTGAGAAAAGGAAGCATGGCATCTGATGTTCAATCTGAGTCCTAACGTGGTATTAAATGTTAAGTACTAACCCGGTAGTAAGTAGTACTAGAACCAAGGGGCCTCAGTAGAGCACACTGTAATGTTCAAACGGGACTGGGTTTTGTTGCCTTATTTATATTTTAGTTTATTCATATATTTAAATCATCTTTTCATCACCTTTATTTGTGTTTCCCCGAAAATTACCTGCCTTGACACTAACAGTAAAGTTGCCACATGCTAAGTAATGCTGCTCCTTTGTCCATCCCTCAAAACTCTTGCTCCAAAAAAAAAAAAAACATATCGGTACTCTCCATAGCTTAAAGATTTGAGATTTGATGAGTACTCAGTGCTAAGTGAATGAAGTTTTCATATCCTTGAAGCCCTGGCGTTGGTGGCTGTCTGTGTGACACTCATTTCTAAGACTCCACCTCTGTCCCGCAAGACACAGGTTCGGTTGACTTACAGATACGGAAAGATAAGAACCTTGAAGCCTGTGAGTAGTTTCCTTAGCTGTGTTTCAGCACAGCACATTCATGTTCCAAGACACAGGGACACAAGCCCAAGGAGAGCGACAGACCGTCAGCTCATTCCAGGGCTGGCTCTAAGGGGCCCGGTGGGGGATGGAGGTTGACCCTGCCTTGCTATGTCGAGTGCTTTTCCTAGTGAAGGCTTGAAGAAAGGCAGACCTCAATATCATCTGCATGGCTTTTCTTGTGTAATCTAATTTTCCTGGGAGTGAAGGCATTAATGAGAGGAAGGACTGAGTCGCCCTTTTATACGTGGCTGCAAATGGGCTGGGCACTCAGCCGCACGGGCTGTGAGCTGTAAATGTGTATTAACACTGACACACATCGATGTATTATTAATCCTAAAAACCATGTGTGCTCTGACTGCACATCCAGTTACTGGCCTCTCAGACCCAAGTACCCAGCCATTTAAGGACTCTCCACTCTGAATCCATTTGCAGACGCGTGTCCATTCTGCATTATGGATCTGTAATGGAGTGTGCATTTAGCTGTTTAAAAGGACTCCCGGTGTGTGCTTTGCATCCGCCACCTGTGCTGTGGCTGGGTACACCTCCCCCCCAACCCCAAGTGTGCATTAGCCATAGTATATAATTGATCCTTGTGAAACAATTATTGAGTGGCTGGTAAGAGGAGTTATTCCTTCCTACCCAATGTCCGTTCCTGAAATCGGCTTTTGAACTTGTATGCATATTTTAATTTAACTGTTTATGTATATGAGGGGTAAAATTGAGGCACTTAAAGAATGAAATTGCCCTGCACTGTATCGCTCATTTACTGTAGGCAGATTTGGTTTAAGAGCATGGGAAGCAAGTAGTTGCCTCT
Source organism: Mus pahari (assembly GCF_900095145.1). Lineage (NCBI taxonomy): Eukaryota > Metazoa > Chordata > Mammalia > Rodentia > Muridae > Mus > Mus pahari. Next base: position 4,955,215 of record NC_034603.1, on the reverse strand, counting down.
CTGCCTGAAGGTGCTCCTCCCTTTGTGTTTCTGAAGTAGCCACTGGTCAAGTTACTTTGTATTCTCCCTTCTGATTCTAAGCCCTTGTCTCCCAAACTTTGATCTTCAATGCTTTTTGCCATCAGTATTTTTAATAACTTATTTTTAAATCAATTCATTACACATATAGAGATATTTTTATTTTTTTAAAGAACAATGCCAAAAGCAAACATTGAGAAAAGACTAGCATTGGTTGACATGAATATGAAATGTGAATGCCCCTTCAAAAATAACCAGAGACTTGTGGGGTAGTAGTAGTGCACGCCTTTAATCCCAGCACTTTGGAAGGCAGAGGCAGGCAGATTCCTGAGTTCAAGGCCAGCCTGGTCTACAGATCAAGTTCGGGACAGCCAGAAGTACATAGTGAAACCTTGTCTCAAAAACAAGTATTCGTGTGTGTGTGTGTGTGTGTGTGTGTGTGTGTGTGTGTGTGATAGATAGATAGACAGATAGATAGATATAATATTGCATGTATTTTAAATAAAAAATATCTAAAGACTCATCTTTCCTACCACATTGAATATCTAAACCATTTTCTAATCACTTATGACTTATTAAGAATCCAGCAGTGTGGTCTGGGGCTTGTATCACAGAGCATTCATGAGATGCATGGTCAATCCCTAGTACTACAAAACATACCAAAACAGAAAACAAGAATCTGACAGTAGACCTGAATGTCCACGAAAGCCTAGATTCTTAGGGAAATCCAAGTTTAAGCACCTTGCCCCATAGGCTCTGGCTCCTGAGATTGACAAAACACCCCAAGTATGCCTGTGTGAAAATAGATTCATAAACAGGCTCCAGTTGCCAGGACAGCTTCCAGCAGGGGAGGACTGATCCCAGCACCCGGTGCCATCTGACGCTGAAGTCTGCGCTCCCACCACCCTCAAATACTAAGTGTGGAAGGAATACTGTACAAATATGCAAATTATTGAATGCATACTATCTCATTTGTCCACATATCAACAGTGTGACCTGAGTAACACTTTAACTAATGCCATGCCAAATTTGTTAATGTTTCACATTAAAGTCACCTCAGGAGCTGGTAAAGACGGCACAGTGGGTAAGAGGAGTTTGACGACGAAACTGACAGCCTGAGTTCAATCCAAGAGACCTACATGGTAAAATAAGAGGACTGAGTCATGAGACTTATCTCCAGATCTCTCTGCATGTATGTGCACACGCACACACGCGTAAATAAAATTTTAACTGTTTTATGTAACTTTGGATATGAAGACAAGCTACAAAATAGGAGGATGTCTATAGAGTCTCCCCAAGTCTCCTATAAGATCAACATTTTAAATTTAAACTTAAAAGCCATGCGGTAATTTTAACTAATGTATAGACTTTCCCCCCACTTTTGCCTTTCAGATCTGGCTCAGAATCGCATGCTTAGTTTCATTATCATGACTCCTGAGTCCAGAGGTTCTCTACCTGCAGGTCTCGCCCGTCGGGGGTCACAAGTCAGATACCTTGCGTAGCAGATATTTATATTATGATTCATAACAGTAGCAATATTACAGTTAGGAAGTAGCAATGAAATAATTTTATGGTTGGGGGTCACTACAACATGAGGAACTGTATTAAAGAGTCATAGCAGGGCTGGAGAGATGGCTCAGCAGTTAAGAGCACTAGCTGTTCTTCCAGAGGTCCTGAATTCCATTTCCAGCAACCAATCTATAATGGGAATTGATGCCCTCTTCTAGCAAGCAGGTGTACATGCAGATAGAACACTTAAACATTACATAAATAAATAAATAAATAAATCTTTTTTTTTTTTTGAAAAAAGCTAGCTGAAGGCATATTTAAAAAAAAAAAAAACAAAAACAGAAACAGAAAGTCCTAGCATTGGGAAGGTAGAGAAACACTGCCTTGGTCCCTCCATGATATCCCATAATAGTTCTTTACTCTTCTTGTATTTCATGGCCTTGACCCTTCTTGATGGCATTGCTTGCTTGGGCAATTTGTATATATCTCTCAATTTGGCCCTTCCTGGTATATTTTGTGATTAGATTGAAGTTATGCATTTTAGATACCATGTATGTCATATGTGTGTGTGTGACAGAAATCAGTGTGTCATACCGAAGATAAATGAAGCTCCTAATCAAATGTGAACAAATGTTATATGTGGTTGTATGAATGTGCACATGCCTTCTTTTCTCTGTGTGTTTCTCACCGGCGAAATGGGTTGAAGGCCCAGCTCCATTGATATTGAACAAGTCCCATTCACATACAACTGTGGAGCCCAAGAAGTGCTGGTGTTAGCAGGGAATTACTTGGCTGATAGAGGAAGGTCTTAGGACTAGCAAGGGCAGTTGGTCCTCCACCTCCTGCAGGGTCCATCTCCTGGCTGGGGCCCATGGTCACTTTCCTTCTTTCCTGATTAAAACACTGCAGCCACCCTAAGCACAAGGTCCCCACCCCCCATCAGGGATTCACACCTCCTTTGTTCTTGCTCTGACAGCTGTACTCTGGATGCCTTGAGTTCTGCCAGTCTGCTGGCAGCCAGCAAACTTGGGCCTTCCTGCCAGGGGAGAATTTGCCACGTTAGCAGGCACAATTCCCATCACATTCAAACGACCTGGTATGTGTCCAAGTGACAGAAACATACATTTACTCTCTTGACCTCACACTGTGCACTCCACACCCTCAGATATGCAGTGCAGGCAGCCCTTCCTTGTCATCTGATAAACCTGTCGGTCTGCATCAGACATCTGAAGCCATCCTTTCCCCAGTGTGGGGACCATTGGGACACATGTGCAGGACACTCATTCTGCACCCACTGTTGTCCTGGGGCTCCCAGGGGCACTGAGATCAAAATAGACCTGACCCTCACTAGGAAGGAACACTGACTGCTTCTGCCATGACTCCAAGTCAGCTGAGGGAACCTAACCATGCAAATGCCTATTACATGCTGCATGAAAGAGCAAGAAGCACAAAGTGTGCAAAGGTGGGTCCGACTTCCAGAAGCACATAGAAAACAAGTGGCTCCTTGTACTATATTGGGATGGGAACGTCAAGTGTCCAGATGTTACTACAGAGGAGGTCAGGAAGTCTATGAAGCATAGAAGGGGTATATTGTAAGCAGGGAGTCTCTCAGGATCCCGCAACACAGCCTTGGAAATCACACTAGACAGAAAGATGAATGTAAAAGATTGATCATGCCAGCTGGGCCTAGAGAGGGAGACACGCAGGCCACACCACACAGAGGCCACATGGAAAGTAGCCCTGGAAGCGAGATCAAACAGGTGGGAAAGTTGAACCCTGGTCAAATGTGTTTCCTGGGAATCAGGGCAGAATGCCATAGCAGAAGGTGTGGGGGACTTTCTCAGATGTTCGAATGTACCAGGCCCCACCATGAAGAGGACAGATCAGGGCCAGTGTGGTCACACTGCTCAATCTGGTAGCCTGGGCCAGGTGCTCACAGCCTGTTTGTAGGAATGCTGTACCTTTAAGAAGAGTTCCTAAAGTTGGTTTTTTTTTTCCTTGTTGTTTTGTGAGACAGTCTCATATAGCCCAGGCTGACCCTGAACTCCCTTTATAGCCAAGGCTAGCCTTGACTTCCTAATCCTCCTGCCTCTACCTCCTAGTAGGATTATAAGCTAAGATTATAGGCATGCATCACCATATCTGGTTTAAAAAAAATATTTTTTGAATAGACAGATTAGCGAGGATTTATGAAAGTAGACCGTTAATAAAATGAGTAAAAGAAAATCTCAAAGAAACTCCAACGAGGAGACCACCATGAAGGATAATGTTCACTGTGAATCTGCTCAGATTCTGGGTTTCAGGGAGGCATCATTTATTCCCCAGAGGCTCGTCCCTTTTTCCATCACAGTTGATTCTCTGGACCAGCTGTAATCCCACTTCTCACCCTCCAGCTTCCTCCGTCCCCTGGCTCCCCTGTTGCTTTAAAGCCCCTGTTGGCTGTGGGCTAGAGGCTCTGAGTTAGTCTTCCTTCTCCTCTTACTGACTTTGATCTCAAGGCCTTGTGTTGACTTCCCTTTCCCTAGGCTTGTGCGCAGCATCTCCTTGCTTTTCAGAAGCGAGCTGAGGCTGCTAAGCCCTTGGTTTACACGCAGGCTCCTCTAATGGCTTATCCGGGACGAACTGGAGGCTCTAAGCCACAGTAGAACCGTAATGACCCTGAGCCGTACCTCTTAGGTAACATGACTTTAATGGCTATTAGAAACGACAGCTCCTGCTGCCAAACAGCTGTCATTGGAGCCCCAGAAATGCCACAGTATGGGAACATAAAGTTTCTTTTTCTCTAGGGGTGAGGCTCAGCTCCTAGCCAGCTCTGAGAACCTTGAAAAGAGGGGGCAAGGATCTTGCCATTTCTCTCCTAACAGGCAACATTCTAGTCTAAATTAAACTCTCACCACGATCATCGTCACCATCATCGTCACCACCACCATCATCACCACCATCATCATCACCATCACCATCATCACCACCATCATCATCATCATCACCATCATCACCACCATCATCACCATCATCACCACCATCATCATCATCACCATCATCATCATCACCATCAGCGTCACCATCACCATCATCATCATCTCCATCATCATCACTGACATTTATTGACTCCTTACTGTGTACAGACCACTGCTCTGGAAAGCACATAACTGTCACACTGAATCACCAGCAGCCCTGTTGTATACATGATGATCACCTTAGGGATGAAGAAAATGAGGGACCCACAAGGTTAAATAACTTGTCATTACCCAGCTAGGAAGTGTTACTCCTGAGATCTGAACCAACAGCTGAGCATAAAGTAGAGCGGCCATGAGACTGGCCACAAAGGAGATGAAGAATAGCAGAGACATGGATTCTTCAGAGTGTGTGTGATCAGTATGCCTAAGAGGGCTGATTTTAAATCTGATGGGAGGTAAAGAGAGTAGCGGAGTCTTTAAGGGTTTACTAAAAAGAAATGGCAGAGCCAGACTTTGAAACAAAGGCCATTTGACTCCAACCCTGGTCCCCTAGCGGAAGCCCCTGAGTGGCCATGTAGGTTTCTTTACCATCTTCCTACCCCATGCCAGCTCCTCCAGTCTATGTCTCTCCCCTGTGCTCAGGTCCCCTCCCCTGTGTACTGACTACCCTGTGCTCAGGTCCCTCCCCTGTGTACTGACTACCCTGTGCTCAGGTCCCCTCCCCTGTGTACCCTGTGCTC
>NC_034603.1:4941477-4948851 GCF_900095145.1 Mus pahari | reverse complement strand
CCCTCCCCTGTGTACTGACTACCCTGTGCTCAGGTCCCTCCCCTGTGTACTGACTACCCTGTGCTCAGGTCCCTCCCCTGTGTACTGACTACCCTCCCAGGCTTCCTGCATTGCGTCTCTCCCCCTCCGGGTCTCTGGAGCTCTCAGACCCCTTCCCAGTTGATACAGCTCTTCTAGAATAACCTCAATGGCTTCAATGGCTTCCAGTCATCTGTTCAACTGCCAAGAGTTATGCATGGGGGCGGGGGAAGATCATGAATGCAGGTTCCCAGGTTCATCCCTGATGCCAGGCAGTTGAGCTACAGGATAGTATGTAAGTGCCCCAGACTAAGCCTCTGAGGGCCCAGAAGGTACTCAGGGGCCACATTCTGATACCAAAGAACAAATATCTTAGCATGGTGTTCAAGGTCTGCCCTGATCTATGCTGCTTTTGCTCCACACAGCCCACAATGGTCAACAAAGATTAATGGCCACAGGTTCCACAATTTACCCCATCAAAGTATAGGGTCTGCTCATTCCTCTTTGCTCTTAGCTGTCTGGGCCGGAGGAGACCCACCATCCCCAGCCCTTACTATTCAACTGGCGGTCTTTTGTGGAAGTCAAGGTCACAGACCAGCACCCTCCAGAAACCCTCTCACAAATAACCCTGCTGTCACTCAGAGGTTGGGGGTGGGGCTCCGTTGTGCCCTGCTGTTCCATCTGAGAAGATGCTAGCTTGCTTTCTCTTGCTGACCAAAAGCAGTAAGGCTTGTCGTTGTCGTTGTCCTTGCCCTTACTTTGGCACCCAGGACTTAATGTGTATTTGCTAAGATGCCTGATGGCTTCAAGTTAGGGGACAAAGCTAACAAAGTTAAAGCATTGCTGGACATGTGACCAATGTGAGGGCTGGAGAGCCCAGTGCTAATCCATCAGAGTACTCTGTGCCCATGACATCCAGTCAACCCTGGCACAAGGGCGAGCTGAAGGGACACACACTGGCCAGTGGTAGATAGTACAAAAGAAAGAAGTGTTCACAGAAAGGACACGCCAGTTACTTCACAACCCGAGTGTGTTCTCAGAATGATGGAGTGGTGAAAAAAAAAAAAAAAAAAAAAAAAAAGCAGAAGCTCTGGAGTTGAAATTTGCTTGACTTGACTCTGTTCTTCCTTAGTTAACTGTGCCCGTTTTGGACAATCATTCAGCTTTTCTGAGCCTCAGTCTTGTCTTCAATATAATGGGCATGGTTGCCTTACTGGGAAATGTGAACATGAGCAAGTGTGAAGTCTGCAGCAGTATGGCAGCATGCTGACACACTCCAGAAGTGTTGAGTTAACCCTCAGAGCAAGCCTCTCATGCCAAGGAGAATAAGGTCGAGTGGCAGCGGCAGATGTGAAGATGTGACCCTAAGGGCCACAGAGAAGTGTACTGTTAAGTAGACACCCCCATTCCAGGCAGCCATAGCTCTCTAAGCCCTGACAATAAGCACTGCCAACAGCCCAGACAAGCTGTCCCTGTGACTGATTCTTCCCTGCTATCTGCTTTCCTGTCACCTCTGCTCCCCAAGAATAAAGAACAAACCCTCAGCTCCTTCCAGACAGTGGTGGAAGGGGGTGGTTCTCCCGCTGCCTTGGCAAAGAGTCACTTGGCCTCTTACACAGTGGCCACGCCTCACTCCCTCATGAAACGTGCTCAAGTCCCGTCTACCCTTCCTGGTCCGCTTCAGTCTCCCTCTGCCACCCCTGGATGCAGATGAGTCCAGATTATGGCTGCTGCCTCCAGAGTGTTCCACAGCCTGTTGCAGTTCTAACAACCCAACCCCGATCCCTCCCCTGGTCTGAAGAAGCAACTGTGCAAGGATTTCTTGGCAGCTAGACCCAGGAGGAGGGGCTGGAAGCAGGTGTACCCAGAACATGTTCTGCAGCAAGTGATGAAGCAGCCACACTGAGCAAAGTCACATTTAACAGACTAGTACAAGGATAACTGCTACCCCATATCAAAGATGAGCTATGGCCCAGGCACCATGCAAAGCACTTCACGTGAGTGATGTGGCCTCATCTCTTCACAATGAACAGAATCTGGGTCTTAGGAGAGAGGAGCAGGGTATTTGGGAAGTTTATTTATTTGTCTTTTTTTTTTTTTTTTTTTTGCTTTTGTGAGACAGGGCCTCAGAGTCTCACTCTATAGCCCAAGGTGGCCTAGAACTTACTATGTAGTCAGGTTTCAAACTTACGACAATCCTCCTCCCTTGGCCTCCCAAGTGCTGGGGATATCAGGTGTCCATCACTGTGCCCCGTCCAGGTGGTGTTTTATAAATACCCTCTGCTGCTTGATTCCTGGTCCCCACATTTGGTACCTTGTTAAATCATCTCAACACAGCATCTACTGGACTCTAGTTACACTTTGTAATTCACTGAGTCTGAGACCTTGAGAGCACGCCTGGTTCCTGGTGGCTGAAGAGCCAGAGGCCAGGCCTTCCAGCAGGTGACTTATAAACATTCAAGTCGGGAGTTCCAATCTGGATCGCGCTGCCCCGGAACTCTGCTGGGACTGCCCAGTGAGACCCAGAGCCCCCAAAGCCACAAACAGCTTCTCATTTTCTCCTTCTAACCCTGTATTATTTCTGATACAGTTTGCCTCCTTTTCCATTTGTCTGTCTCTTTGTATTGATTTATAGAACTCCTTGTACACTGAAGAGTAAATCTTATCCTGTAAAACATGTTAAGATCTGCCTTCCCAATATCGCTTATGACACACTTGGCTAATCTCTGAGGGGTCCTGGCAGAGGGTGCTTAATCCTGGGGAAGCGAATGCGGCCCCTGGATTAGGGGAAGACCCATTATTTCAGAAAAACTTACACAGGAAACAATCCAGTCTCTAGAAAGGACAGTCTGGAAGATGGGACAGACATTCTACCCTGTAACTAGTTGGAACAATTTTCTCCTAATGAAAATAATAGTAATAAAATAATATCTATTGATTTCTTACCATGAGCCAGGCCCCCACAGCATTATCTCATTTTCTTTCAATTTCCACAAGAATTCCCCTTAAAGGTTAAAAAAAAAAAAAAAAAAAATACTGTCAATGTCTGCTCACAGCTAGTGGGAAAAGCCAACAGGAAACTCAGTCCGGTTTACCAGCCTCTCTCAGGAGGAGTCCCTCCTCCCAGGTATAGAGACAGAGGTGAACTTCACTGTGCCTTCGGGACACTCCCAGGCTTGTGGGCAGCGGGCAGGACACCGTGGAGTTGCAAATTTTTCTCAGTGCTTCAACCCGGACAATGGCACAAGCAGCTTCTCTGCGGACTTGCACAGCAGAGGCCTTGATATATATGCCAGAGAACTTAAATAGTCCTAGGTAACCAGTGCTGTTGCCACAGACATACGCCCCTCAGACTCTTTTATTTTTTTTTAAAGCAGCTTAAGTACTTATCGATTGAGAACTTTTAACTCTCAAAATGGAGGCGTCTCCATATCTCTACAGGTATTTTAAATGAATTGAATTAATCATAGGCTTAAAAGTCTCTTGCGATCTTCGTTAACTTCCCTGGGTTTAATTAAAACATCTGTGCACTTTTAATTTATCGATTCATCCAACTCATATGTCATGTTTTTAACACACCCCAGCATGCTCTGCATCATTTTTAACCCGATTTCCACTTAACTAAAGCAATTAAATTCACCCCGGATTAATTAAAGCATCCATACTTTCATGCTTAAGTCAGCGTGTGCTGCTTTCCCCACATGGCTCCTGAATGTCAGAGATTTGACACACCTGATGAGTTTTTTGTCCTTCTGGTAATTCTTCCCTGAGTTGCTCTCTTGCTTAAATGTGCCATTGACAGCACGGGAATGAGGAAGTCGGTTCCTTCGAAGCTGCCCCACCCCATCCCTAGAGCCAGGGGCTCTGCCCCATCTGCCAGAAGGCACCCCCTGCCTTTCTCTCATTGAGGGTCCCCCGCACGCGCATAGACACACACACACACACAGACACACACACACACAGACACACACACACACACACACACACACGCACAGACACACACACTGAAGAGTCTGGGCATTTTTTGAGCTTAGGTCAATAGGCTACTACGACATTGGCTGGGGCCTGTGTTCCATGACACAGCATTTTTCTGTCATCTGGGACTCCCACCCTTCAGCAATGGTACTCCACAGAGCCCAGAACCCTAAGCCCAGGCTGTGAATGGCTCTTCAGTTTAACTTCCAGTCTGAGAAGCCTAGAATTACATCTCTGTAGCCTTTAAGTTTATATGTAATTGTTGCAGAATCCTTCATACCAGCAAGCTGTATTATTTCTGATACAGTTTGCCTCCTTTTCCATTTGTCTGTCTCAGTGTTGATTTATAGAGCTCCTTGTACATGTTAAATAGTAAGTTTTATCCTGTAAAACACGTTAAGATCTGCCTTCCCAATATCGCTTATGACCTGGTTTTTGGTTTAGGCTGGTATCCACTGTCAAATAGAAGATTTAAATTTTATGCAATCAAATGTAATCACCTGTGCTTCATGGTCTCAAGAAGGCATATCTTTCATATCTCCTGAAGAAAATAAGATTACTCCCCAGTGCTTTCTAATACTTCAACTCTTTACATTGTATGTAGAGTTGATTCTTTGGTACAGGTTTCAATAAGGGCCAATTTGGTTGTACAGCAAATGAAATGCCCTTACAGGGATCTTAGTGAAACCTTCCTTTCCTAACAGCGGGTTCTTCTCCTCCTTGAGAGAATGTGGAGTGCTGGTTTCAGTGTCAGGACCCTCAGCTTTGCTTGGCCTCCAGGATTCAAATGTTTATTGTCAGCCACTCTGGTGGGGTGGAGTGGGCTGGGGTGGGACATCCCCTCCCTCCCATCTTTTTTCCTGCCACAAAGCCTGTCTGTTAATAGTATTGGGTTACCTGTCTGTAGTTACTGCTCTGTTTGGAGTGAAGATGAGCAGTACACACTGAAACTGACAATTTACCCAAGGAGCTAGAGCCCGGTATATTCTCAAACCTCCTTTTCTAAAGGACTCATTTCAAACAGGTTTGCAGCACCAGGCATGGTGGCTCACACCTGTAATCCCAGGTTCCAGGAAGCTGCAGCAGAAGGCTGCAAGTTTGGGGAAAGCCTGAGCTACAAAGTGAGTGCCAGGCTAACCTGGACTATAGATGTGAGACCCTCTCTACAAAATAAATTAATTAATAAAAAAATACTTTTTAACCAGCTTTCAAATCACTTCTAAAAGTGCATTGTCCGAGATCGCCTTGTCTTGCCTAATCCAGCTCACAGATGGCTTGTCAACTGTAACCATCTTGCCTCTCCTGTTATATTAAGCCTCCCCTACAACCCCTCCATTCCCTCTGAGTATTCTCTCCACTGAAAGTGGCAGATAGACAGGATTTGTTTTTCTTAAAACACCAATGAGTGGCTGGTCCTTTAACTGCTACCAAGTAAATAACACTGATAATTCATCTCCCTTGCAGAGACGCTGGGAAGGGGAAACTCCAGCTTGATCATTAAAATGAGCTTTACACCGTTTAGGTGACTCTAAATTATGTCATTTTTGTGTCATCAGCCTGTTAACTTGTCAGTTGTTAGTGGCAGCGGTAATTTATTTTCCTTCTGCGGGAGGCTAAAGCTTCCATTTACTCGATTTAGTAAAACAGGAATCGTCGATTTGTACACACATTTTAATTAATTTTAAATAGAAGCTTGAATGCACAATATTCTACTCCTGGAAGCCTGTGGAAAAAGGGAGAGAAAGACAGAAAGATAAGACTTCTCACAGGTGGCTTCTGACTGGTCAGGACCATAAAGGAAGCTGACAGGTTCTTAACACTGGGGCGACCTGGCACTCTTTTTGTTATGGGTATAGTGTGTTTGCATACGTGTGCGCCTGTGTGTGTGTGTGTGTGTGTGTGTGTACAGTGGCACGTGTGTGACAACTGTGACACTTCTTTTACCACATCAGCCCCTCCGCCCAGGTTGGGGGTCCAGTTTGGAAGATCACAAGACTGTTCATTGCTTGTCTAGCAGGGTCTCAGCTCCTACATTGATTTCTTGCTTGAGTTACTTCACCTCTCCCTCCAGCCACTCTGAGAGGGGGTTGAAAGGGGCTACTGAATACCCAAGAAGTTAAGTCACCATGGTCAAATCTCACAGCTGACACTTGAAGACCAGCTGCTGCCACCCGGCTCTTTGTCGTTTTCCGTTTCTACTTTGTGCTATCTCTTGGTAGGATATGGAGTCCAAATAATTTTCCTTTATGATCTTAAAAGTTAATGATTATTATGTGATTACAGTCACATAATACAATCAATACATCAATCAATAAATAAAATACAAGTAGGTTCCCAGTTTCCCAGTTTCAGCTTCTCCGGCACCAACAAATCGGCGCCACACATATTTATTTTGAAGCCCTGGGATGAGTTGTGTCTGAGACTCAGTTGTAGGTGGGGTTCCTGGCTCTCCATGCTGCAAACCCAGTGACTACGAACAGGCTTTGTTCTTCATTGTAGTGGCAGTAAATTCCTTGAGTTTTGTTCTTCCAATCAGTTTCTTTTGGGCTCTTTAATGTCAGCACCAGCCAAGCCTCTGAGTGCCCTATTTTCCAGCAAGCACCAATGTCTTGTATTTCTGCCCACACTCCCAGCAAGCTTGCATCAAACAAATTGAGAAAAAGGCTACCTTTAGGAACACTGTGACCTGACTCTTCTCTCTTCTTCACTTTTTCCCTAAGTAATTTAAGTAGGTCATATTTTAAACTTGATTTCCCAGGCTCCTGATTTTATATATATATACATATAAAACAATTCTTATTTTCTAGGCAATTCTATTTTTCCCACCACTTGGAGTTTGTGCAAAAGAAAAAAGGAGAATATAACCCTCCCTTTTGTCAACTAATATAGACAGTAGTCAATTGCTCCTCTCCCTACCTTGTGGGAATAAGAGCGATGCCACGGAGCACCCCTGGTGGTGATCTGAGGTCATCTTGTCATCCATCCACGTAGCCCATGTAATACACAGTATGCAGATCAGCAACAGCCTCGGACGGCTACACATTGTATAGATGCATTTCTCACTGTTGCTTATTTAAGACTTGAGGGTGGAAGTGGGGGAGGGATGGGGTGCATATTCTAGTCTTCCTTCTGGAGATCCTCCCATGTGACCCAGATCAGAAATGACAAGTAGGTCTTCTCTTGAATGCCAGCTTGTCCCCCTTTCAGGCCTTAGCCTAGGCGTTGTAATGGTTTCAAGGTTCTTCCCAGGCTCAGGAGAAGATGCCAGGATTCATTAATGATGACTGCAGAGTTACAAAAGAGGGGACAATAGTCGTCTGCTCCAGTACATTCGCATCCCTCACCTTGACCTTAGCATGGGTCCTATGAGGAGCCAATGTG